>NC_134483.1:371908270-372206355 GCF_040206685.1 Ascaphus truei
ACCGCGCTAGACCCGGGGTCGCGCTAATTTTTAAAAAAAAATGGCCGCCGCGCGCCTGATCGGGAGGGAGGGAGTGAGGAGGGAAGGAAGGAAGGAAGAGGTGGCTGGAAGCCCTACACGTCCCCTAGCAACGGCGAGTCCAGCCGCAACCTGCTCCTTAGCTCCCACCACTGGCATCCATTTCCTCCCTCCCATGCCCCCACACCCCCTCCTCGGCATAGCCCACGCGGCCCTCGGAGTCCTAGCCTGCTCCTCACTCACCCCCCCTCCTCCCGACCCCCCCCCCCTCCTAATGCCAGCTCCGCTCCGATCTCAGCAGCCGACACCAAAGGTAAGGAGGGGGAGTGGGAGATGTGCTGTGAGAGCTGAGTGCTGTGAGAGCTGAGTGCTGTGAGAGCTGAGTGCTGTGAGAGCTGAGTGCTGTGAGAGCTGAGTGCTGTGAGAGCTGAGTGCTGTGAGCAGTGTGTGCTGTGAGCAGTGTGTGCTGTGAGCAGTGTGTGCTGGGAGAGTGTGTGCTGGGAGAGTGTGTGCAGTGAGCAGTGTGTGCTGGGAGAGTGTGTGCTGGGAGAGTGTGAGCAGTGTGTGCAGTGTGCAGTGTGGAGTGTGTGCAGTGTGTGCAGTGTGTGCAGTGTGTGCAGTGTGTGCAGTGTGTGCAGTGTGTGCAGTGTGTGCAGTGTGTGCAGTGTGTGCAGTGTGTGCAGTGTGCAAAAAAAAACAATTTTTTAATTTAATTTTTTTTTAAATGGGAGCCACGTGAATACCGCATTATAACGGGCCGCGCTATAACGGGGTTTACCTGTATTATGTAACTGCAACATAGTCAAATCTGCATAAAATGCAGCACAATTGTGAATTAATTTTTATTAAAGCACTTTTTATTCCTTTTGTATTAGAGTTGTATATGCCCCAAAACACATGCTTTGTGTATAAAAAAAAAAATCAGATCTTTCTTTTCTCAAAAAAATCAATTTTGATTGAATCTTTCTTTTTGAAAGTAATGCTTTAAATGAGGCTAGGTCTATACTGTATTCATATTTCATTTTTTTTTTTGTTTTGTTAATATGTCAAGTGAGATCCATTAACAATATAACAATTTGGACATATTCTACACATGGGGAAAAAGTTTGGACTTTCCTGTTGGATGTAGGTGATGATGTGGGAACACAGCACTTGTAAGATACATTATTGACTTAGAAGAGGGGAAAAAACAGAAAGAATGCTGCTAACATTAGTGCACTTTGGTCCTTGTGGGACTGCCCCTTTAAAAGGGTGTTCATATCAGAGAGAGACGTTTAGTCTCCTAAATGCCTAATATACCTGGCATTCCTTCTTTCCCTCTGTCTCACTTTAGATTTGTGCACAAACAAGCTGGTTTCGTTATAGTACCTTGAAAGTCTCTCTGTTCCTTACTTATGATCTTGCCTAATCATTGTGAGCCTGGAGGTAAACTAAAGGAGCAGTACTGTGAGTCCACAATCCATGGCTCACTTAGGCACATGGGGTAGGTGTACTGCATTGCTTTTAAGCACCCTGGCTGTATTGTCACCTTAAAATGACATGACCCATTCATAATACCATAATGTAGTCTAATTAACTAACAAGCTAAAAGGGCTTTAGTGTAATCTCCAATTAACAACCAGCCATAAACTGTCATTCCTGCACGTTCTGTCAGGTTTGTGAAGCTGCAAAGGCAGTTTTGCTCACACTGTAACATTGAAGTGCTGCTGTGGCATTGTAAACCTGTCTGTTTTACCCTTGTGGGAAAAAAGTGTATTCATAATTGCCACTTTTTTAAAAATCGTGTTTTATAAAAAAAAATCTTTTATTTAAAAAATGTTTTTTGGGATGACCTGTATCAACCATCTGTTGACTTTTTTCTTTTTGCGCATTAAAATTGAAATAAAAAATCTACGTCCTCCATTTCATGTAAATGCTCTTTGTTTCTGTCTTTGCACGCCTATGTGATTTCCACCCTTCTTTTAGTACCTGGTGCAGTGCATTTGTAACAGTTTAATTTATTTCACTTTTACTTGTTCCAATTGTCTAAACTTTAGTTCCTTGACTAACATTTTAAGTTTAAAGGGCTAAACTAACTTACTGATTTGGAACCGATGCTGGCAGTGAAAATGTCATGTCTTTATGCGCATCCAGAAACATACAGTACATTGAAATACCAAAAACTGACAACACTCGAAACCCTGAAAATGCAGAGGATTACAAATACTCATCAACACAACTAACCACCAGCATGGCAGTAATGAAAACAGATACTCGCTGTCAAGCAAGAAGAACACACAGCCTGCCAGGGAGTTATAACCCTGTCTGATTACGAACTGTCAACCTGAGATTTCAGTTCTCTCTAAGGCAGGGGAGCGCAAACTTTTCCTGCTGTGCCACCCTGTCTGGCCTGCTCTTGCTTCGAACCCCCTCCCCCGCCTCCTACCGGCAGCCGTGTGAGATGATGCTCCGGGGTCACGTGACGTCAGGTCGCGTGACCCGCGGCGTCATTTCACGCCTGTGATGTCACGTCACATGACCCCGCGGCGTAATTTGACGGCGCGTTGCCATGGAGACGCGTCACCGTGTCTGAATCCCGGTAAGTTTTCTTGTTGCAGAGGCCTCATGCGATTCCCCGGCATTTAATTTAAATGCGTGGTGGAAGAGCGTGGGACCTCTGCAACTGCCCGCACACCCCTACCTCCAGACAAATCTCCCACCCCCCCTGGGGGGCGCGCCCCCAAGTTTGCGCACCCCTGCTCTAAGGGACCAACATTGGGTCCTGTGACGGGGAGGAAGGGGTTAATACCTGATTTGCTATGCATTACTGTGGTTGCCCTGTCCCAGCCATTTTTATTCCACATTTCCCTGGCCATTCCCTGCTTGCGAGGGTAAAAGACAAGATGCATTGCTTGCCATACCCTCTAACCGACACATGATGGCAGTCTAGAAGCCGGCATTTCAATGAGAAATACTAATTCTAGAAAGAAAGCACCCAGAAACCTGATTTTTGAAGTGCAAATACAGTGTAAAAATGATATTTATGCGCATGTAATGCTTCAGTTATAACACAAACGTAACATGTTGTTTAATAAAGTGGGTAAAAACTCCAGATCTTAAGTCCAAGCAGGAATTCTGTGAACATCCAGCTGTGATATGGGTGAATGAGCTTCGGTATTTTTATGATGGAGCCTCAAAGAGATCGAGCTGATTAGCATCTTCCTGTCTAAAAGGGTGTCAGTTATGAAAAGACCCAGATACCCATAAGTTATACACGGCCGGCATTCTGAGGTATCACAGATGCCAGTCTATTGACATTTATTGGTCAAAAATCAGACGGAGCGGCACCAAGTTATGTGTGTAGGCCAGGTATGTTAAGTGGCATGGGCGTCAACCTGACCCATGCGCCTGCCCACTGGACAGCCCTTTTGACCGGTCTTATGAACTGTGGATAACTTGGCTATTCGTGGTTTTTTTTGTTCCCACAAGGGGATTGGATCCACATGTTAAAGATAGCTTTGGGCAGTCTATAACGGTGGCTCCCCAGGTATCCCCAGTGTGATTCCTGAATTTTAATCCATGATGTAAAGATGCAAGACTTTGTTCCAGCCCAGCAGCAACCAGTCCAGGAGTGAAGGGGTTAATAACAACATAACCACAGGACTTTTAAAACCAAGGTTGCATTTCTGGCACTTGCAAGCAAAGGACAATTTATTTTGTTCCAAGGACAATTTATTTAGTTCCCTTATCCCAGTGAGTGTTGTTTTAAGTGTATTCTGCAGATGTCGTCTGTTTGTCTATTAAGGAAATAAATCACAATTTATTTTGCAACTTGTTCTGTTCAATCAAGTTCCCAGAAATATAAATGTGTTGATAAAAGTTGGTGTCATCGTGACAGGTCCCACCACCAAACTGGATCAAATCTCCAACAAGAACAATTCCTTACGATTGAAAGAATATTTCCACAAACAAAGAGAGCACCCCCAGAATGATGGAGTACAGCAACAATAAGAGGAACATCTATTTCATACCACCAACAGGACACAACAACAAACTAGACTGCAGATTGCAAGTTTTCACACTAGCATCAGCAGAAAACAATAATGTACAGCCTTTCCCCCATGGAGAGATCTGCAATCAAGGAACTGTGAACCAAACACATCACCATCAAACCAGCAGATAAAGCAGGTGCAGTGGTGGTTATGGATACAAATAAATACATAGAAGATGGTAACAGACAAAATCTACTACAAGAAACTGACATGATCCAACCCAGGAATATACAAAACAACTTAAGAATCTCATCAAATCATTCTCTAATCACCTGCTACCAGAACTGGAGCTAATAATACCCAACAACTCAGGAGTTGGTATCTTCTACATGCTTCCCAGAATCCTCAAACCAGGAAATCCTGCAGACCATTTATTACAGCTATGTATACACTCACTGAACAAAGATTAGCCTTAGTGGAGAATATCCTAAAACCACTAGTTACAAAAAACAACATCTACATACAAGATACCACATATTTTCTCAATAAATGTAACAATATGGATGGCACCGCAATAGGCCAATCTTTTTATGACCAATCTTGAACAGAGATTACTAACCACATGCCTCCAAAAAAACCTTACAAATATTACAGATACATTGATGATAATATGGACCGAGGGCAAAGAAATTCTTAAACAATTTTATATGAGTCCTTGAATTCATTCCACCCATCATTTAAGCTCAAAATAGATTATTCGGCAAACCTAGTGAACTTTCTAGATACCACAGTAACACGGAATAATGGCAAACTACACACACCTCTATACAAGAAACCCTCAACAGATGTTGTAACCTCCATAGCTCCAGCTTTCACCCCACTCATACAAAATGAGCCATCATACACAGCCATGTATGTGGAACAGTTTTGCATACTTACCTGTTGTTTCAATAAATTCACCCTTTTCTCATGTGATCGTGTTTTTGCCCCTACTTGGAGCTATACCAGAGGGAGGGAAGCATTCGGATCTCTCCTCATATCATCCTTGGATACTATCCCTTGAAGTGGATCTCGAAGAGAACTTACATAAAGAAACCCTGATGAGATTGGCTCACACTTGCCCGTGTGAGTAGATCTGGCATCAGCCTTTTTGATATAGTCCACCATCCTTTCCCTGTGTATGTAAATTTGTGTTGCATTTAGTGGGTTAACATTTACCCTGTGTTTATCCTTTCTCTCATCTCCATGCGCTCACCATTACTACAAAAAATCATACACACCCAGGCTATAAGATTTCACCGTATATGCTCTGACACTAAAGACAAAAACAGACACCTCACAATCGTGACCATCATTCAGATAGAAGCAATACAAGCCAAAGATTATTCCTGAAACTATCACAACTGCACTTAAAGCCCCGTGGGAACACCTGCTCCCATACAAGAAATAAAAAATAAAAAACCTCACGTATACCACTCGTCGTTACATACAACCCTGCCCTAGAGGGAATGCGACAATTGAAGTTCAGCAACCCATGCTGACAGAGGCTGAAACATTAAAATACATCTTCCCCAAGCATCCCATCATTGGATTCTGCTAACCATCATACCTCAGACAGAAGTTAATCAATAGAAAACTTCATAACGAACTGATGGACGCTGTTCATGGCACAAAACCATGCCACAACACTTGCTGCAAACATATGCCAAGATCCCACAGCCAGTCACAAACATTGAATGTTCTATATCAAAGGAAAATTCTGCATGTCCAGGAATGTGGTATATATGATTCAATGCAGCAAATATGACCAAGGATGCTACATTGGTGAAACCAGCCAAAAACTTCAAACCAGAACAAACCTGCACATACACACAATAACACACCATGAAGAAGGGAGATACTGCACTCCAGTGAGACACCACTTATCACAGCCAGATCATTCCATAAATTAATTAAACATCAAAATACTAAAAAGAATGTTTAAAAGCACTCGAACGGAAAACATTTGGACTCCCAATTATAATACTCTGACAATAAAACAAGAGGACTTAGTGCTGATATGGAGTTTTTAACCCACTACCATCATTTTTTGTTCTGTTTCCCCTGGCCTCTCTGTGAATTTTACAATTACCCACCCCCTGCATTCCCACCTTCTGCACGCTGCTGATGGATGTACAGTTGTGTGAAAAAGAAAGTACACCCTCTTTGAATTCTATTGTTTTACATATCAGGACATAATAACAATCATCTGTTCCTTAGCAGGTCTTAAAATTAGGTAAATATAACCACAGATGAACAACAACACATGACATATTACACGTGTCATGATTTATTTAACAAAAATAAAGCCAAAATGGAGAAGCCATGTGTGAAAAACTAAGTACACCCTTACTGCTTCCATAGGAATTAAGATTCTAAGTAGCAGACAGGTGATGCTAATCAAATGCCCTTGATTAACTGATCATCAGCAAGTGTGATCACCTCTATAAAAGCTGAAGTTTTAGCAGTTTGCTGGTCTGGAGCATTCAGGTGTGTGTTAACACAATGCCAAGGAAGAAAGACATCAGCAATGATCTTAGAGAAGCAATTGTTGCTGCCCATCAATCTGGTAAGGGTTATAAGGCCTTTTCCAAACAATTTAAAGTCCATCATTCTACAGTGAGAAAGATTATTCAAAAGTGGAAAACGATTAAAGACAGTTGCCAATCTTCCCAGGAGTGGACGTCCCAGCAAATTCACCCCAAGGTCAGACCGTGCAATGCTCAGAGAATTTGCAAAAAAAACAAGAGTTACATCTCAGACTCTACAGGCCTCAGTTAGCATGTTAAATGTTAAAGTTCATGACAGTACAATTTGAAAAAGACTAAACAAGTATGATTTGTTTGGAAGGGTTGCCAGGAGAAAGCCTCTTATCTCTCAAAAAGAACATGGCAGCACGGCTTAGGTTTGCAAAGTTGGATCTGAGCAAACCACAAGACTTCTGGAAATGTCATTTGGACAGACAAGACCAAAGTGGAGATGTTTGGCCATAATGCACAGCGCCACGTTTGGCGAAAACCAAACACAGCATATCAGCACAAACACCTCATACCAACTGTCAAGCACGGTGGTTGAGGGGTGATGATTTGGGCTTGTTTTTGCAGTCACAGGACCTGGGAACCTTGCAGTCATTGAGTCGACCATGAACTCCTCTGTATACCAAAGTATTCTAGAGTCAAATGTGAGGCCATCTGTCCGACAGCTAAAGCTTGGCCAAAATTAGGTCATGCAATAGGACAATGATCCCAAGCACACCAGCAAATCTACAACAGAATGGCTGAAAAAGAAAAGAATCAAGGTGTTGCAATGGCCCAGTCAAAGTCCAGACCTCAACCTGATTGAAATGCTGTGGCGGGACCTTAAGAGAGCTGTGCATAAATAAATGCCCACAAACCTCAATGAACTGAAGCAATGTTGTAAAGAAGAGTGGGCCAAAATTCCTCCACAACGATGTGAGAGACTGATAAAGTCATACAGAAAACGATTACTTCAAGTTATTGCTGCTAAAGCTGGTTCTACAAGATATTGAATCATAAGGTGTACTTAGTTTTTCACACATGGCTTCTCCATTTTGGCTTTATTTTTGTTTTAATATGTTGTGTTGTTTTTCATCTGAGGTTGTATTTACCTAATTTTAAGACCTGCTAAGGAACAGATAATTTGTTATTATGTCCTAATATGTAAAACCATGGAATTCAACGAGGTTGTACTTTCTTTTTCACACAACTGTATAGTCCTGTGGCTCACTGTGGCTTTCACCCATTTATAGTCCTGTGTTTATTCCTTCTCTGCATCCTCTGCCTTAGATGCCTATCTTGTTTTTCATTTTTTACATCTGTGTTAAGCTCAGGGAATTTGTGTAAATCAGTATTGCTGACCTGAGGAAGAGAGGGAACGCTCGAAAGCTTGTCTTATAGCATCAATTGTTTGTCCAGATAAAAAAGGTATCACCTAATACTGTAGTACTCATTTACTCGACATCCTGAGCATCCAGTAAGTCTGTAAAATGTACAAATCGTTCCTGGATTATTGACTTTTTTTGTTTTGGTTTTCTTGATGTTTGATAGATCATCCTTTACATAGTACAGCAGTTGATGCTGACTGGAATGAAGTCTTGGAGAAAGCAGAACTCCAGAAAAAAAAGTCCACAAAGGATGTGCCACAAATTCCCTCTGTAAGCAAAGGCACACATAAAAGGTACCGTGTATATTATTTTCCTGAGGGCGGGCTATATGGTAAAAACTAGCATCATGGTTTTAGAGCATGTCTTTGCATAATTGGGGAGTCGTCAAACTGGAACGAATTACACTATTGATGTCCTGTATTTATACAGTGCCTTTCAATTTCCACATTCCTTTCAATGACTTGGAAAGGCATTTTTATAGCTACTTCAAGGGCAAACTCTTAACCTCTCAATTCAGGCATTATGCAGTAAGTATGGCAAACTTTTTGAAGGTGCTTGTTAATATATAATTCTTTTATGCCCATCCGCGACTCGGAAGCTCTCTCAGGAGATTGTGTATTCAATGTGTGGGTAGAGAGCAGTGCAGGCCTGGAGTCAGCAGTTTGAATAAGACACATGCAAGCTCTTGTATCAAATCACTAGACTACTTTATTACAGATAACACAGAGTTATATAGCCAAAAACAGTTCTAGATGTGTTTTTGCTGAAGTGTCTTAGAGGTATTCGCTGACTTTCTACCTAATTTATTGCTACATAGATTAAATGTTGCTTACATTTGTGCCTTTCACTTATTTCTAGGGAGTAAGGGAAATAGAGAAGGGAGAAATGTGGGAGTACAGGGAGTGAAGCTTTGTTTATAACAAGCTAACATTCTTCTCTTATCTTCGAGGACGAGAGTTCTAGGAGATTTGCCAGAACACCTGCTCAAATTTTAAAGTAATACATTTTAAAAGTAAAACCTGGGACAAGGGGAAACAAAATGGATACTAAAATATGTATTGGAACAAAAGGAACAAAATGGTTATTGAAATTTATATTAACAGTGCTGATGGGGTGACGTGGCCTATTGGTAATGTAACTATCTTTATTTAACCATACATGCAAAACAAGAGTAGCACTCCGGATTTGATTCACATACGGATATTTATTGCCAACGTTGCGGTCCAGTGGACCTTCCTCAAGGTGTAAATAGAGTGAATAAACAATGCAGTTTATAAATCTGTATTGGGCCCACCTGGCAGAAGTGACATACAAACGCAAAAAAACTCATAAAAAGATATCTTATAAACTAAAGATAAACAGATTGGTCATGACAATAATGGAATGATTAATATGTTACTTTTCATGTGTACGCACAAACACGTGTGTGTGTGTGTCTGTGTGTGTGTGTGTGTGTTTGTATATATGCTCAATCAGTGTCTTTAACCTCTGCTGTACCAAAATGTTGGTAATAAATAAACGCATTTGAAACTCATCAGCAACGCTACTCTTTTGCATGTACTATCGGGTCTTCTTACATGAGTTCAGCACCAACATAACTGTAATTGTTCTACTTGCTCGTATCTATCAGGACTATATTTATCCATTCCAAGTAGACCATTTTTTACTAGGATCCATTATACACCCAAAGTTTTGTACCTTGTCAGTGACATACAAATTGAAGAATTATATTGATATAACTCATTTACAAATGGAAACACGTACATAATATGAAAATCCTGTGCTTGTACAGTAAATGGGCGAGGTTGGCATTGAACCAGGAAGTTGTATTTATTATGGCACTGGCAATATAGGACATGAATATATGATGATGATGATGGAGGAGAAAGGAAAGGTGCATCCGGAGCAACAGCAAACAGCCCAATGACGTCACAGTCCAAAATTGAACATCAAAGATTTATTGGAGACACACAGTGGACTCCAAGACGAAGCGCCTGTGTGCGTGAAACGCGCAGAGGAGGAGGCTGTGCTGCAGCCTGCTGTGTCCACTGTGTGTCTCCAATAAAACTTTGATGTTCAATTTTGGACTGTGACGTCATTGGGCTGTTTTCTGTTGCTCCGGATGCACCTTTCCTTTCTACATGACCTCTTTGCCGGATGCACGGTGTAGGACTCACTGCTGAGGAATTATTGGACCCAGGACGGATAAGCTGACAGGGGTAAGATTGCTGTTTTGCCCCTGAGCCCCAACCTTTATAGTGGTCTTTATTTATCCTCTCATTTTCCTACCAGCCCTGCACAATCAGTACTTCATTCAACTTTAGCCTAGGAGCGCATGACAGCCACATATCTCTGATGATGGAGGAGGGCTGATAATTTCTGCTAAAGAGGGAAGCAGAGTTTAATAAAAAAAAAAACAAATTGCATGCACTCTGAGACCCACACAATATATATGGAGTAGTTAACTATGCAAGGCTACACCTAGAACCCATTACTTTTAGAATTCGCACATAGTTGACCACAATATTAGTGTGCTTTATACACATTTGTACTCTAATATTAGTTCTTCGGCTCCACGACTATGTGCTTCCTCATAGCAGAGACGCTTTTCTCAGGCATTATTATTACCCCAATTATTTAGATTTTTTTTGTTTCATTAAAGAAATATACTTTTAATTCACTACAACTTTGATATCATTACCCCAGGGTCTCTGTACTTAAATACTAGTTAGCGCAATGTTCCATTACTTTGCACCACTGCAATTTACTACTCCCATGTTTGTTAAAAAAAAAAAGGGTTTGACATGTTTTTAGAAAGGAAAGGTATACAGGGTTATACCAAATAAGTAAACATGGGAAGGATGTTGATCCAGGGAGTAATCCGATTGCCAATTCTTGGAGTGAGGAAGGAATTTATTTTATCCCATATGTGATATCATTGGATGATATGTCACTGGAGTTTTTTGTTTGCCTTCCTCTGGATCAATATACTGTAAGTACCGATATAGGATAAAGTATCTGTTGTCTAAATTTAGTATAGGTTGAACTTGATGAACGCATGTCTTTTTTCAACCTCATCTACTATGTAACTATGTACTGTAATTATGTAATATATATTGCGTTGATCTCAGAGTGCATGCAATTTGGGGACTTTTTTTATTAAAATCTGCTTCCCTCTTTAGTAGAGATTATCAGATCTCCTCATCCATACCCTCCTCCCTTAGTGCACATACCACACACCCCTCCATTCTAGGAGTGCTGGTATTCAATTCAGTTGTTTTTTTTTGCATTAATTCTTAGTCCGAGTATGTATGTATGTATGTATGTATGTGTGTGTGTATATGTATGTATGTGTGTTTGGGGGGGGGATACATAAAAATAAAATAATAAAAAGAGTGGCTTACATACATACATCAGAGGGAGCATATAGGAAAAGAGCAACATAGAAAATCTAAGTGCAGATGATAGTGCAAAATATGGTTTATATCAGCTTGATTTTTTGCTCTTATGTGCAGCCTACTCACAAGATGTCAGATGTAATAAAGCAACTCCAAAACTGTGGCAAACGGTTTCTTTGTACCAGGTCAGGGTAAACATCAGATAGAAGTGTCATCAGACAGGGGTGTCAGGAGAGATAAACCTCCGCAATATAGGAGAAAAGTATCCATGGCACAGATCAATATGGATTGTAAAAATACAGTTCAACTTCTAGGGACCAGTGAAGACAGACCCTACCAGAGGGTTTGAGCAGGGAGTTACAACTTTATATTGCACTGATTTATATTATATTTTGTATGCACATTTGTTTTTCACAATATATATGTTGTATTCTTTTTTTTTTTTAATCACTTTAAGAATAATGAGCACTTTTTGTGTTAAGCGCCTTTTAGATCACTTTAACTTGGCTATACATACATACATACATACATACAATTAGGTGAAATCACAAGGGGGGGGAGGAATTAGAGGAAGAGGGAAAGATACAGCATTTGTACATATACAGTAAATTAAACATCAGTTTTAAAATAGTATAGATCAAAACGTTCGGAATATTTTAATCCAAATATGTAGATATACCATCATGTCGAAACCAAGGGGCCCAAGTCAGTGTGAACTGTGACGTGGAACCATTTAGATAGGCAGAGGGTTTTTTCATACGCTGTATATACTATATGCCAAATTGTATCGTTTATTTGATGTTAAGAGGGAGGGGCAGATTGTTTCCAATTCTTAGCAATAGTCTATAATAATATTTTACCCTTTAATATTTGTGTTTGGTTGCAGAGGCTAAACTATTAAGAATAAGAGGAGAAAAATTTCTCCTATGCCACGAAGAACATAAAACAAATTCTCAGACAGGATCATGAGTTATTTATTGGGCAAAAATTGAGAAATGTACATAAGGAATGGATATTGTTTAAATGCAGGAATAATGTTTCTATGCGTACGTACCTTTTTAGTGATATTTCACCACTTAGAGATATTTGTAAGGTTTAACAACATGTTAACAACATATTTAAATTGTATAAATATGTTTGGCATATTTTAGCAAAAGTCAGAGCTCTGTTACCTCCAAAAGGAAAACCAGGAAATCTGTTACAGACCATGCAACCCAGAAGGACACAACCCGAAAGAGAACTCAGGTGTGTAATGATTTCTTACACTAAAAGCCCTTTTAACAGCTGGTTGAAAATCAAGATAGCGCTTTGCTCAAGGCTGCATTTTATTGCATTGATTTTTGTCCTCACCATTTTTCTTTTGTTAGCCAAAGCATTCACATTGTTAGTCTCCTTTTTAGACACCACACAGAGCAGAATCCCAGGTGAGAGAATTTCCACCTTGCTCCAACATAAAGGACTATCCAGAAAAGATGGCTTTAGAAGACCTGCCTGGCCAGGACTCTGATAATCACTCTTCTCAAGGAGTTGCACATACGTTACAGGAACCTGCAAAATCGAATAAAAGTGGAAGGAAACGAAGGAAAAGTGGGGTAAGCCTACAATGAGCACTACTAGTTAGGGATGGGGGGCGCGGCGGTTACAGAGGCCCACGCTCTTCCCCACAACATTTAAATTAAATGCCGGAGGAGGCGTGAGGCCTCTGTAACTCCCTTACCTGCTCTCTGCCGGGACCTTGGGGACGTGTCGCCATGGCAACGCGCTGCAAATGACGCGGCGGGGTCACGTGACATCACATGACCAGCGATGTCATTTGATGCCGAGTCCTTGGAGAGGGGGGGCACGAACGCTGCGGCTGCCGGGCAGGGGGACGCAGCTCAAAAAGTTTGCACACCCCTGAGTTTGGGCGTATTGTATTGTATTGTATGTCTTTATTTAGATAGCGCCAAAAGTGTACTTAGCACGTCACAAAGAATACAGTACAGGGAATTTTAAAAATACAAAATGTGCAGCAAAATCAGACAATGGGAAAGGAAATCCCTGCCCCGAAGAGCTTAAAATCTAAGAGGTTTGAGGGGAAACTTACAGAGACAGCAGGTGAGGGAATAAGTGCTGTAGATGAGTGTGCTTGGCCAAAATGGGTGGTATAAGTGACTGTGGGACAATAGCCATGAGTGCAGGCCATTGGGATGCTTTATTTGTGGGGCGAGTTTTCAGGTTAGTCAGTGTTAAATGAAAAGGTTAACACTATTTACAGGGGAAGAGATGCCAGGGAGCCGTGGGTGAGATCAGGTGTGTATGTCTGGCTTCAGGCTATGGGGAGATCCCCAGCAGTGGGAAGGAGTAGATAGAGGGTGTGAATAGAGGATTTGTGTGGGTGTTTTTTATTGAGGATTGTTGGAAGAGAGGTGTATAAATAATGGTGCCGTGGGGAAGTTTGAGAGAACAGGGACATTCACAAAGGAGTGAGGAAACAGTAAACAGAAAAAGCAATAGGGAGGGCATAGTGAGATGCAGGAGGAGAGACTTTCCAGTAATTGGAGGATAGGAAGAGTACAAATAATCACAGCTTTTGGAAAGTAAAGTTCTCACAGGTGTAAAGTTGTTGTTCAGAGTCCAGATCTTCCTCAATCATCACCTCCAATTTCAACTCCAAGATTAACTCCACACACTTAAATGTTACACACAGCCATATGGCTCACAGCCAAGGTATCCTGCCTTAAGTATTCTAAAACACAATTAAGGAAGGAGTCTGCCTAATCAACTCACAGACAGATACGAAATTGTTAATTAAATATTAAGGTATAGATGAAGGTTAAAATTAAAGGGGAGGGGAGATGTGTATTTGATCATGTACTGCTTATGGTATGATTACCATTGTAATCAGTATATTACAATATGCAGTTATTCTATAAAACGACATCAGGCACATTGGGAATATTTAATCTGTTTCAAACCTCATTGGTAAGCATTTTTAAATGTTATTGGAAGCTCACCCAACAATTTCAATAGTTTGAACGTCATATCAGACGGCTATACAGTAGGTTGAAGGTGTTAAAAATATCAGAATATTATTTACTAAATATATAACGGTACCAAGTGTTTGAAAGTGTTCATGGCATAATTTACCTTTAACAACACGGAGTGTTGCTGTGTGTGCCCAATCTATATTAGAAGAAAAAACAGGATATCAACATATCATCCTGACCAGCAATACAGCATCAAACTCATGTATGTAAAGCAATAATTAACCCTTCCCTATTGCTTAGCGTGTTATGGAGGAGGTCTTTTTGCTGTTGCAGGTTAAGCAGACATCTCTACATCCTTCCTATGCCAGTACAAACAAACAGTGTCTTGTTGGAGGTAGGACAACGTTTAAACAAATCGGGATCCATCAGCCCCTTCAACGGCTTTGTGGTCTACACTTCACTGCAGTTATTTTTGTCCTGCCAATTTTTGTCCTGCCAGGGCCTTATTCTTGTACATGATAGAAAAGATTTGCCTGAAGTCCCTTCTTCACCTGCTGCATACACTTGGACAGTAGGGAACTACCAGGTCCCGGCTTACCAATGGTCCTAGCCGTTGTGGTAAAACTAAATGCCTCCTGCATTTGTGGTATTCAGTAGCAAGATATGCTCTTCTGTGTATCAGAAGAGGATATCGCTGTCTTTGTTTGTTTGTTGCTACAAGTCTGGAATCTAAGGGCTCCTGTTCTGGAAACAGACAACCCTGTTACCATCTAGTATTCCAAAGGCGTGCTATAGCTGCTATGATTCTTAATGATGATGTGTGGAGAGTTCTGTAGCTGCTAAAAGTTAAAGTGAAATATTTGTCTTCTCTGAAGGTATGTGTATTTCAAGAGCAGGCTGGTCGCTTGTTTGTCCTTTTTAGGATTGTACTGGTAAGAAAAGGTTCTGATCTTGCTTTTGTAAACCTGGGCTGTGCTCACCTAAAAATTGTTCTTGGCTGAAAGTTTTTAACTATTTGCCAATTAGTCTCACGGGAAATAACTGAACATCTGTCCTGCTCTGTGAGTTTCCTCATGCTCTATACCCTCCCGTGAACTGCTTGTGTTGTTACAATATGCTGTGGTTGTTTGATTGCTTTGGTTATGAGCTATTGGCATTCTCTGCTATGAGCTACAATACAATACTGTACATGTGTTCGTGGCGATTAAGCTTCTGGAGAATTTTCCACTATGTCTATATTTTTGGACATCGTTACTTCCAAAAGGACATAGAAATCGCAGAGTGTTTTGCTTTGTTACATTCCCATTTGTTTGTTCTGGCGTAGTAGATAAAAGGGAAATGGTTTGTACCGTTTTCTTCTATTCCTTCCATGCACGTTAATCTTTCCCTGCAAAGCAGAGTTTTACTTCTGATTTTTCTTAGTGGTTTTGATTCTGTATTTGTCTGTTTTGATGCAGTTTTAATCCCCATAGCTCAGCTAAACAGAAGAACAGGTAGCGCCTGATCCTGGTTTGTTGAAAGTTAGCCCTACTCCCAACTTTGTGAGGATTAATACTACTCTTGAGCAATGATGTACAACTCCAGTCCTCAAGCCCCCCCCCCCCTCCTTTGTAACAGGGCTCCCCAAAAAAGAAAGCGGACAAATCCAGGGGAAGAAAAAGAAATAACTCTATCCCAAAGGAATCGGCCACATCAGGTATAAACGGTCTTTTATTTTATTTATTTTTACATCTATGGTGTATGGGGATTGTATTATAAATTGAAAATTGTGTGTATTGCACTAAAAGCACTTAAAAAAAGGTAAACAACTGTCAACAAAGAAAGGGAAATAATGGGTGCAGTTAGTCTTGATAAGAGTCCACCCACTCCCACATAGCGTGTATGAGAAAGGGAAATGAGTCCATGCACTTTAATTAAATGTCCAAAAAGGTTATTTTTATTGTAATTCCATGCAGATTTTAAACCTTCAAAAAGGCAGTTTCACATAAAATAATCAAAATCACATCATTATGCATCTGCTTGCTGATGGAGGGTACGCATTGCTGGCTAAAAATCTTCTCCTTTCTATACCCTGCAGGGGGATCCCTTGGGGTAAGAATGTATATGTTTCTTTTATTTTGGGGGGAAACTGCCTTTTTGGTTGTTTACATTGTAGATGGATTTACAATGCACTAGGTTTTTCCCAAATAGATTTAACATGATATATGATGCACGTCAAAGATCTCATAAATATCTTTTCAGTATTGTAGGAAGTGAGTGCATAATGGAAAGTGTGGTACTTAAGATGGCTATTTCACAGTCACTTGCTACTGTGTGTCACTGAAGTCCAAAATGTTGCCTAAATATTTATTTTCTATATCAATTTAGCTTTCTCTATGGCCTATTTATTATCATTTATTTATCTATTTCCTTACTATTACTCTTTCTTGATTTAATTGGACTCGTTTGAAATGTTATTGTTGCTTCACACCCAGGGTCCGCATACCTTTATCAGGCGAGAAGAGTTGTAGTTTTGGTGAAGGACTTTGAGTCTAGGCCCTACAAGTGACGGCTCTCCTTGTATTCGGAATCTGATAATAGGATTGAGTGCTCGTTCTGATTAGATGTCTGTCAGCCTTGGCACAGGGGCATGGGAAATAACAGGGGGAAAAATAGAGTGATGCTGCACACCTCAAAATAGAAAAGACATACAATTACCGGTGCTCCAATGTTTGCAGGAAAGCCTGCAGTCAGTCCTAGACAGATGAACAAAGGAACAAAGGGCACTGCGGATTTAAGCAAATTAAACTCATTATTTGAGCCAACACAGTGTTGGCTCAAATAATGAGTTTAATTTGCTTAAATCCGCAGTGCCCTTTGTTCCTTTGTTCAAATAACAGGGGAAACCAGTCCAACAGCACAATAAAAAAGCTCCTTAATGACCGCTCTGTGTCCTCCTATGCTTCTTGGTTGTTAAGAAGTTGGTCTTCTCTCTGACTTTGCTCTCCCTACCTAGCATTATCACCTCTACTGCTTTCTTCTCCTGCCATGCTTGCAGATTATTTTAGTTTCAACCGTTTAGCGTTGGTGAAAGATTAACCCTTTCACTGTGAGAGGGGCCTGTCCCGCACTGGGGAGCACGACATTGCTGGCCCAACTGGCGGAGGAAGGGGTTAAGTTAAATGTGACGATTCTAAATCTCGCTTATTTTTAGGTCGTAATAAACCGGCGTCCCTGAAGATTTGGTGTCCAGAAGGCCTTCCCAGGTCTGCCAGAGACCAAAATGAGTTGGATGTTGTACTTTTCGAGTTTGAGGATATTGTCACAGATTACAAGTATGTTACATTTCCAGTCTTAGAAATAATGTAGACACCAATGAGCTGTAAAAGATCATCATATACCACATACGCTTTATGAGAATGTGAAACATAAGGAAAAATAAGATGTCTTTGAAATGTGAGTGTTTTTTAAGCACACTTGATGCTTATGGCCTTATTCTATGTCAGCCGGAAATTGAAGTCAATGAGGATTTTTGGGGGGGCTGAAAACATCCCAAACAGTTGGTTTGGCAGATATAGACTAAGACTTAATGTTTGTGTGTTTTTGAATCCATAGTTATAGCATAATACCTTTCATTGAGCCCCCACATAGTTTAATTTAGTGTCCCTACCTATGGGTCATGTATTGGCTAAGACTTGAGATTTTCTTTACATAGTCCCCAGTCCTATTCCTCTGTTTCTGATTATTTTTGTTATTGCTACAGTTCTTTGCCTTTTTGTTTTACTTTTAATTTGTTCCAATATGTGTAATGTCTGTTCTATTTGCGTACTCTAAGTGCCCATTCTAATCTGATAATATTAACACAGTGTATGATGAACTTTTTATGTTTTTTTTTTTTTTTTAAATGACTGCTGACGTCACTGTTTTTCAGTTTTGTGCTGTTTTATTAAATCAAGAGGGTTTATAAGGTTGTTTATTACAGTGGTGAGTCCATCTTGACAGGTCGCGTTGGTGACTGTCAAAAAAATCACCTTAAGTATACAACAGAGTGGTGATATGCTCTTTAGATGTCTATGTATATATGTATGTATACTCATTACATGGTAACCGTAAACGTGTTTTTTTTTTTTTTTTTTTCATAGGCAAACAGTTGATTCTGATGTCTGCAAGAAATTAACGGATAGATTCTTTTCCAGTTTTAAGGAGCAACTCACTGAATCTGTAAGTATCACAAACATGTATTTTAATCCGCTAAAAATGATGTTGTCCATTCCGTGTGGTGAGAGAAATAACTGACATATCTGAGTCTGTTGAGTAATGCAATTTCTGACATACTACATGGCTCCCGTAGACTAACATAGATTTAGCCCTGAAGGCTAAATATCCTACTATGCCTCTCTTCCCTATCTAATCTGAAACCATAGACCATAGTTGATTTAAGGCTTTTATTCTCTAGTTTTTAATTCTGTAAGATTGCTTGTGCCTATCCCAAGCCATTTTGAAATATTTTACTTTACCAGGGCAGCCATTCTACCACCCAGTCAGTTTATTACATTTAAAGAAAATAAGAGCATGAAGAAAGCACTCCCTTTTTCTTCCCCAAAATTTTGATCAAATAATAATTATTACACAAAAAAGTATATTCTGTCTACCCGGGGATGAAAAATAATTATTGCCTATTATTTTCCCCCTGGCACATGTGCTGTTCGAACGCAACAAAATGGCAACATAGACCACCTGAGGTTCATAAGCATCGAACACCTACCTCAGGGACTAAGCAGAGGAGACGGGGAATGGGAACTATGTTAAAAGAACTCCAAATGGATCTACACTATAGGGACCAAATGACCTTAAAGAGGGCGTTGTATTCTCTCCTTTTGTTAACTGACAAACAAATATCTCCTTTGTTATCCTCTAATGAAGGGGTCTCAAACTCAGTCCTCAAGGGCCACCACCTGGCCAGCTTTTATGGCTATCCCTGCTTCAGCATAGGTGGCTCAGTCAAAGAATTGGTCATAGCCTATTTATTTAGTATTAACAACATGTCTGTGTGATTGTAATTATAACTATCCTTGCAGACATACTTGCCACCTGACATACTTGCTTTTTACCTGACCACGTTGGACAACTGGTATATTGCACCTAAAACTGTGTTTCCTTTTTTCTCTTTGGAAACATTGAGTGCTTTATACAGCTTTACACTTGCATGCTGGTAAATAATAACCAACCTATTTCAGTACTAACAATATGCGACTACAATCCTGACATACTGTAAGTGATCCTGTTCAGGCATTACACTGACTCACTGTCACGGAAGATCAGTACTTTTCACACCGGGATCACTATCACCAGTCAGGGCAGAGTAGTAGAATAAACAAACGTTTATTCTGGCAAGCCAGCAAACACACTCGCAGTGTAACAATCACCAACTGGGGCCTGAGGGGAAGAATCTAGCCTCAACTAGGTGCAGGAGCTTCTTCTCCGTCTTCTCAGTGCTATTCGACAAGTAGCACTTTCGAATAGCCCGCCAGTCGTGACGTCACAATCTCCGGTCCACGCTCCAGGATCAGCTCGTACTCTGTTCGGCCGTGCCCCTTACATATGCCTCGGTCTCTTATCTTTTCACTGGAGCAGAGGCCGCCGACCAATCAGATCAGTTTGTGGCGATGCAGCCAATCGGAGGATGAGGGCTCATCCGGCTGCAACAATCAGAGGAGGGGGCCGGCCTAGGAACCCTGGACCGCACATCGGGGAGTGAGCTACTGGCGAGCAGAAATTCGAACTGGCCAATGGGAATCATGCCTACGATGCTGAGACCCGGTAACGGTTCCCCTGGCCAGTCCCCTGCGGGATAGGCGCTCCAGCGTCTCGGCGAACAAAGGCTCGGCTGAGAACGAGTTCCCGGACAGAAGTCACAGCCCTTCCCCACTCACTATTGTCCCGGTATTCAAACCGCTCCCAGGCTCTGCCATGAACCGGTATTTCTCCGTATACAGCCCAGCTAAGTGAATTACTGTCTCTTCACAAAGAGAAATACTAGAAACACAAAGGACATTGCTGACTTACTGTGCGGGGAAAACACTAACACAGGGAATAAAAGTGCTTTTTTTTACAATCCCCATTTCCCAAGACACAGTTTCCCCATTCCAAATATCACACAGCGATAAAGATCTCTTGTAGAAGAGGTTACACAGAACACAAACATACAGGCCAAAATGAGCCTCACACAGGCAGCCATAACACACAGCTTTGGGGCAACCTTTATTATGTGAGGCTGGCTGCCCATATCGTCACACTCACCACTTTGCTGCACCCAACATGGTTACATTTATCTTTTTATATGAAACATTGAGTGCTGTAACTAAGGCTTACACAGATTTGCTGTGATAACTCCAAAATATAAAGTATATTGAAACTAAATTAATTTTAATCATTTGTATTAGATTGATGCAATTTACATTATCAATATCAATTATTATATTCGCCAATTTATATGTTGTATGTATATAGCAATTTGTTAATATGCTATTATTAAATGGTACGTTTTCATTTTGAACTGAGGTTCTTCATTTCACTAAAAACAAGGTATTGAGGGCAGCAGCAGCACAAGAAGGGATCTTTTCTTTTTATTGCTATTCTGTAGAGGATTTTCACACTATTCTCCTTATCCTTAGAAACAAAACTAGATCACAATAGTTCTTTGGTATAGGAAAAAACTCTTTTACTTGTGCAAATAGATACTTGTATTGTATTCTCGCTATACACCATCCTGACTCTTGTGTTCTGCTCAAGGATGTCTTGTCTCTACCCCCTTTGTATCTAAATCCCTCTCCTGCCTTAAACCTTTCTCACTGACTGCCCCAAACCTCTGGAATACCCTTCCCCTCAATATCTGACTTGCACCCTCTCTCTCCACCTTTAAGACCCATATTAAAACACACCTCCTTAACAAAGCATATGAGTAGCTCCGTAGCTAATATTTTACACCTTATACATCAACCTTGGCCCCTTGCAGATGCTCTTACCAGAACACCTTCCTAATGTTTCTGTACATTCTTCCTACTTACTAATTAGATTGTAAGCTCTTCGGGGCAGGGACTCCTTTTCCTAAATGTCACTTTTATGTCTGAAGCACTTCTTTCCATTATTTTCTATTTATATGATTATCACGTGTATTACTGCTGTAAAGTGCTATGTACATTAATGGAGCTATATAAATACATCCCCCAAAGGCGGACGCATAATGGGGTTCCCCAAGAGCTGTTCCCCTCTGCACACAACCAGCGTGCTAAGGTTTAATCTCTGCGTTTGCTTACTGTTGTGTTTCGTCAGCCCCACCCTCTGGAATGCTAATGCCCTGGAAGACAAAAGGACTGCATTCATTCTGAACCCCTTCAGTCTACATTTGCGTCGCCCCAAAGGCGTATAGCCGAAGGGCAGCCAAACGGTGTGAGCCGTTTGCTGCTGTTCGCTGATGTTTGTTGGTGTTAAAATTGCTGTATTTAAATCTGAAACTCTCCAACCCTTTTATCCTGTGCATCCAATTCTCCAACTCTTAAGTGTCCATGAAATGTCTGTGAATTGACTATATAACCTTGTTCATTAAATGTAACCATGTATTGTTATAACTCTGTTCCTAGGACATACTTTAAAACGAGAGGTAACTCTCAATCTGTTACTTCCTGCTAAAACATTTTTTTAAATAAATAAGATACATGCATTGTATGTTTTTTGAACCAGACTTGACATAAAAATGTTAGTAGTTCCCATGCTGACATTTTTTTTCGCCTATATTATACATAGAGTTTCTTCTGCCTTTGCAGTGTGACTAGTACACACACACTATCAATGCATTGTTTGATGCACCAGTTTTGCACATATTTAGCCATATCATTTGTAGAGTTGAAAAAATTGGTGGAACAGCAGGAACCCAGAGAGAGCACCGATCAACTCACCAGAGGTAGCAAAAAATAAAAAAGGTTTATTGAATTACATTGTTAAAAACAAAAAACAAACTAACATAAAAAACAAAATCTCCGACATGTTTCAAGCTCTCCAGCCCTTTCTCAAGAAGGGCGTTTTCTCTTTCTCTTGCTGAGGTCATATCCCCTAGTGACGGAGCCTGCCTGTTTCTTTTCCACCACTCGATATCTGATCTATACTGCTTGAAAATATCTTATCTCTTGTGAGTAGGACAGCCATAGGAGCCAAGATTGATTAGGGAATATTCCGATCACTTGTCATACATCTGCACTTAGAGTTTTTTCTTGTGTGTTTTTCCCCTTATGCTCCCCCTGGACCGTGTGAAACAAGACAGCCTACAAATGCAGAAAGTTCAAGACTATAGTCCCTTTACCCAGAAGTGGTCGTCCTGCCAAAATCTCTCCAAGAACAAACCAGCAAATCAACCAGGAAGTCACAAAGAATCCCAGAGTAACATCCAAGGATCTGCAGGCCACTATCGCCTTGACTAATGTGAGTGTTCATGACACAACTATCAGAAAAAGACCAAACAAGAATGGTGTTCATGGAAGGATAGCCAGGAGGAAATCACTGCTCTCTAAAAAGAACATTGCTGGCCGCCTGAAGTTCGCCAGAGCGCATAGATGATTCACAACGCTTATGGAACAATGTTCTCTGGACAGACGAGGCAAAGGTAGAAGTTTTTGGCCTCAATGAGTAGCGTTATGTTTGGCAAAAAAACAAACACTGCGTCTGCACAGAAGAACCTCCTCCCAACCGTCAAGCATGGGGATGGGAGTGTGATGGTTTGAGGGCGCTTTGCTGCCTCAGGACTTGGACAGCTTGCCATCATTGACAACCATGAATTCTGCATTGTATCAGAAGAATCTAGAGGAGAATGTCAAGCCATCTGTCCGTGAGCTGAAACGAAAGTGGATCACGCAGCAAGACAATGATCCTAAGCATACAAGCAGATCTGCAAAAGAACGGCTGCAGAAGAAGAAATTCTGCGTTTTAGAATGGCCTAGTCAAAGTCCGGACCTAAACCCGATCTAAATGATGTGGCAGAACCTGAAGTGAGCTGTCCATGCAAGGAAACCCTCAAATATCCAGGAGTTGAAGCAGTTCGGTTTTGAGGAATTTTGACTCATTCCTCCTTATAAATGTGAGACTGACCAGCAGTTGCAGGAAATGCTTTGTTAGTCATTGCTGCTCAAGGGGGTGCCACCAGGAACTGAATCTAAAGGTTTACATACTTTTTCACACATGGATATTGAATGTTGAATCATTTGTAGATAAATAAATGTTGAAAAAGTATCAAGTTTTTGTGTTACTTGTTTGGGTTATCTTTATCCATTATTAGGACTTAGATTAAGATCTTATAATATTTTAGGTTTGAAATATGTGAAAATCCTAAGGGGTTCACAAACTTTCTCACCACTACATGTAAACATGCCTATGAGGAGCAGACATGCATGACCCTTCACTGGTGTAGAATGCAAATGCAAATTACACACGAAAATCTGAAACAATGTGTATGAGCAATAATTCTAAAATGCAATAAAATTAAAACTAAGTGAGGGGCATGTTGTGCTGTGGTGCTAAATAAATAAACAACTCACTCGGCCATGTAGATGCCCAAATAGGTGTCTTTGTATCCAGGTATCTCAATATCCAGTGCTTGACAAATCGCCCAAAAATCTACTCGCCGGACCAAAAAATCTACTCGCCACCTAGGTACAGCGATCCTCCTACGTGTTTATCAAGCACCTCTGTGCGTGAAACATAGGATTGCTGTACTTGTTTTTTTCCCACCTCGGGAGTCCACATCTTTAATTTTCAATTGGTTAACACCATATATTTTTTTGCATAAAAATGTAATGAGATGATATGTTATTAACGCATATATTTTGTCAAACTTTGTTTAACAAGGCTCATATTTAAGTAGCATTCACGATTTTTCTAAAGTTACGTTTGTAGTACTTTTACGTAGGGGGTAAGTCCTATAACGCAAGGAGATTTTTTTGGGGGGGGGGTTGGGTGTAACCTTCCCCATTGTAACTTGAGGTGAGGATACCTCCCCAAACTACCCAAGAAGTTGGTCCCACACCCCACAGTTGCCGCTATTTATAGTGATTTATAAGCTACAGAAAAAAAACAGAATTCTGTTATTTCACTGAGGGACTTCTTGACCCAATATATAAAGGCTGATTTCCACACTTTTTTCGTTAAAAAAAAAGTACCCCTGTCTAATATTTGGAGAGATGCTTTGAGTCCCCCAACCCCCACCCAGGAAAGTTATTGGTATGTCATGCAGCACTCTTGGGGTTAAGTATAGTAATAAAAAATTGTAATAAAAAATCCCATGTAATAAAAAATTGTTACATGGGAAATAAGCTGTTGCTTCAATACATCCATTTAGTGTGGCACAATAAATTTACTTTATTTAAAAAACCGTGGCGCGTTGGATCCTTCCTTCCTGAGTATTGCCTTGGAATATACCTGAGAGGTACCTCCTTGAACCAGCAGCACCGGTAAACTGTATACATTGATTTATCATTGTGGAGTGCAGCATTACCCCCTTTTAAACCCCCCTTTAAATTGCTTCAATACATGTAGCATCAGATCCTAACATGAATGTTGTGATTCCAATAAGTGGTTAAAACAAATGCTATGTTGTGTGCTGACATGAGGATGATTATATATATATATATATATATATATATAAATGTAAATACATATATATATATATATATATAAAACAAAAGAAAAAACAGGCGCACTCCTAGTGTAATAAAGTATAAAAAGGTATTTATAGAGTTGTAAAATATAAAAAACGCACTCACAGAGTAAAAAAATATGCATGTATGAGATATACTCAATCGCCTTGAAGTTGCAGGGGATCCACGCCAGACTGTCCCGTTGGTGCCACCTCTGGTGCGTCCGTTGGTACAGCAGGATGTATTGGAGCTTCAGGAACCAGGTGATGTTGGAATCAGCGTCTCGGTCAGAGACTCCCTCCGGATACACCTCCTTCAGCTTTCACTGCTCGCCAGCAGGCAACCGCAATACCGGAACGACGGCAGTCCCAAATAAATTAGCAACAGCCTCAGAATACTCTCTCCGTTCGTGTTGCAGTAAAATCGGCCACAAACTCACCACTTTGGGAAACGCCCTATGCGTTTTGTCACTAGCAGGGAAAGAGGCTGGTGAGAGCTGGGTGCAGGATAAGGAGAGCTATCCCCAGCAGCAAGGAGTAGAGAGCAAGGGGGTGAATAGAGGATTTGTCGCAGTGCTTTTATTGAGGGATAAAGAAGTTGCCGGGAAAGAGGTGTATAAATAATGGTGCAGTGTTGACACAGGCATTGGTGGAGGGGAGGAGAGATGAAGACGTGGATAGAAGGAGGAGAGTGGGGCAGTTGAAGAGAACAGAAAAGTAGACAAGGAGTGAATAAAGAGCTTGCAGAAAAAGCAATAAGGGCATAATGTGATGCGGTAGGAGCAGAGGGTTCCCATGAATTGGAGGATAGGAATAGTAGGAGTTGATAGTGTAGCACTGAATATTAAGCAGCAGCTTAGAAACTGAGTCTACAGATATGTACAAATTAGAGCATTTAGAAAGCCAAGTTCCCACAGTTGCAGAGTTGTTGATGAAGTGCAGAGTCTTCACCTCCAATTCTAACTCCAATATTAACTCCACTGACACCTTATATATGACACTTAAGATGTTACACAGCCATATGGCACAGTCAAGATAGACTGACTTCAATACCCAAAACAGATTCACTTGACTAATAATTATGGGAGGGGTTTGCCTATTCAACTCAAACATACCAAGGAGATGTTTATTAGATTAGTTCTGTTGCAATTGGGTTAAATTGCTAGACATATTAAACTCAGACACTTGTAAATATATCTAAAAATCTGACCTGGGAATTTTTGTTTTTCACAAATGTCTGAAAAAGATATGATCCAGAGCCCCGAAATCATGTCATGCACCCTTGAAACCCCCACCTACCACCCATTTGGCTAAGCGGTTACCCTCACATCCCAGAGGAAAGTCTGGGTTGGCATGTAGTGGTGTTATAAGCGATGGCATGGAGAGCAGCTTAGCGTTTCTATCTGATCCCACAGTGTACACAAGTGTTTTAA
Source organism: Ascaphus truei (assembly GCF_040206685.1). NCBI lineage: Eukaryota > Metazoa > Chordata > Amphibia > Anura > Ascaphidae > Ascaphus > Ascaphus truei. The sequence goes on from NC_134483.1 coordinate 371,934,663, forward strand.
GACAGAAACAGTCTCAATTACACAAGGTCTATGTTGCCTGTCCAGCCATAGTACATTGCCCAGGGCGGACGCCCCAAAAAAGTCACCTTCAATATCCACCCATCTTTTGATCCTGTGCTGGTTGTGCCACATGACTGACCCAATTGCGCAGCCACGTTGTATTGGAAGATATAGGGCAGTCTTAGGCCTTCCTGTAATTTGGGGTGAGAAATAATTTTCTGACTGACTCTAGGGCGACCATTGTTCCATACAAATGTAGTGATTTCAGATTGTATCCCCTTAAGGTCCCTTGCTTAGACAGAGATGGGTACCGTGTTAAGATACTACAGAAATCGAGGAAGCAGGTTCATTTTCACCTTGTATATCCGGCCTATTCATGAAACTGGAAAGGCACCCCAGAACTTAAAATATATATATAATTGTTTGAGTAAGTGAGGCTCATTAGTCATATTGAATGTGATTGTAACAGGTAAGTATTTAATATATTGAGGGCTCCATCTCAGGTCAAAATTCAGCTGCAATCGTTTTGGGGTCTGGAGTGGAAGATTTAAGTCTAGGGCCTCAGTTTTATTATCGTTAATTTTGAATCCTGAGAATTCTCCAAATTGTTCTTGAGTGCTTATTAGGTTGGGCAGGGAAATTAATGGTTTTGTCAGTGTCAGCAAAATGTCAAATACATATAGATACCTTGAGGTCTTCCTGACCTACTTGGCATCTCAAAATATTTGGGTTAGATCGGATCTGGTTGCTCAGCATCCCCATGGAGAGCGCAAACAGAAGTGTGCCCAGGGGGCAGCCCTTTCATGCGAAGTGCCACAGATGGATTTGTGTACAAGGCTTTTATTCTCAACATAAATCTGGGGCCAAATCTGAATTTCTTTAATGTTGCGAACATGAAGTCCCACCAAAGCATATCAAAGGCTTTTTCTGCATCGAGGACCAAAATTGTCATAGGCACCTGCTTCAGCTGTGCAAACTGGATTGTCAACTAACCTACTGGCTGAGGCAAGCGACAACATGCAAACGTGGTGTTGCTTGCCTGTTTATTAATAACAAACCCAATTTATTTATTTTTTATTTATAAAAATATTTTACCAGGAAGAAGTAATACATTGAGTGTTACCTCTCGTTTCAAGTATGTCCTGGGCACAGAGTTATAAAAATACATGGTTGCATTTAAAGAACAGGGTCAGGAGGGATGATATTTTAACTGCAGATTATTTTTCATGGACTAAACCCAGTGTAAGGTTGGGTTTTGGCAATGAGTGGAATTCCGTGGGTAATGAAATAATGACTAATGATTGCCAATTAACTTAATTTCCAATGTGTGACCGGCAACTACAACTTTTTACTTTTTGGCATTAAAGGCAGATTAAAGAATTAATGGTGCTATATCAACTAGTATAGAGGAAAATGACCTGTTAGTTATAATTTCAGATGAGTGTCCAGTCTCGTTGGTACTCTTCATGAACAAGTTGGTGGACATGCCAATATGTATGGCTTGAATGGAGATTCATGGTTTTTTTTGTTGTTGTTTTTAAGTTTAACAAATATGCTCTGTTTTAAACTTTGTTTTTTCCACAGATAGAAGACATTCAGAAACTAAGAAATCTTAAGAGAAAAAATGCAAAGGTAAATGTACGAGGTTCATTACCCAGGATCAGATTGTTTGCAAACACTACTACTGTAGACACATTTATGGCTATTTTTAAAGAACGCTTCGTAGTATCACATTTCCCAAAATGATGAATCAAAAGTCATAAGACAGGTCAAAGTGATTCATACAGTATTTGCAGTGTATATGAATGGTGTAGTAAGAAATGTTTACAGTACTTGTCATATAGTCTATAATCCTATTACTGATTCAGGACAAGCCACTTGAAAGTAACCATTAAAAGACCTGACCGCTAATTAGTGAACCTATGTGAAATGAACAGCCCCTGTATGTATGCATTTGGTAACCTGTATACAGTATAGTAGCATGATGGAGAGTTACATTCTGTCATGGTTAAGCTTTTGTTTCATACGTTCTCCTCATGAGTGTTTGCAAATACAGTACAAAGTAAATATACTGTTGGATTATTTTAAATATGTTGATATGTTATCTGTTTACATTTTCCTTATCCTTTTTTTCCCCTTTGTCAAAACTATACCATGTACTGTTTTAATTCCATTTGTAAATTAACAGCAGACTGCTGGTCTTGTTCAGTTACACTAATAAGCAAATATTTGCAAAATGTATGCACTTCATTTTGAGATATTTATTCTGTGATTCCCAGTCCTCTTAGGGCCTCATGCAGAGAGCAGCGCTATTTACAATCTCGCCATTTTCTGGAGAAAATCGCGCTAAAAACAGCTGAAAATGGCGAGGTAGGAAAAAAGCGCCATTTTTTTTTTCTATTTGAAAATCTCGCCGCGCGGCTGGCGAGAAACTACATCTCGCCAGTCTGAAAAATATCCGAATTCAGAAAGGCGCGCTCGCCATCTAGCGGCTGTTTTTGGCGCGATTTTCTCCAATTTTCTCCGCCAACTAAAGTTGGCAAGAAGCAGGAGCTCGCCGGCTATAGGGAAACAAAAAAAAAAGCGCGATTTTTTTTTTTTTTCCCTTTCAGCTGCGCGCATCTCCTCATTTACAATTCTCCACATGCAGTAATGCTAAAAATAGCGGATTTCGCCCATTTCTGCATATGGAGAATAAAACTCTCCATTAAATCTAGTTTTTCTAAAACTCTCCAATTATTTCTACCGCTGCTCTCTGCATAGGCCCCTTAGTAAGTATTGTATTCCAGCAAGTTTATTAATTTAGTTAAAATGCCCTGTACAATTTGAGCACCAAAAATGAATGGCCTATATTCTTATCACTAGAAGTGCAGGAAACCTCATATTATTTAATATCCCATAGATACATTTGGAAATTGGAAAGAAAAGGAAACGTTTGATTGAAGTGAATAATGAACTGATTGCGTAAGTTACTTTTATCTTTTCTCCCCCTTGCCCCAATTCCTATACACCCGGTACTACTTCTGATTTAGAAACACTAACAAAAATTAGTTATAGTGAACCTATAGTAAGAAATATATGCCGGGTTGAATCAAAATAAAAATGAGTTATGTAAAGTGTATTTTCCATACATAGATCATTGATGTGATTTATGCAAAACTGGGGAAAAAATAAAGATGATGCACAAATACTGCATAAATAAACAAGATAATAAACAAGATAGCGGGAAGCACAGCAAAATAGAAAAGAGAACTGGATGCAGGATCAAAAGCGAAAAAAATAAAGCTTTATTTACACATAGTGCCCGTACAAAAACTGAAGAAAAACTCTTGACTCATTTCCCGCCATCACTGGTGCTTTATCAAAGAGTATTATCCTCGGGTGAATCGCAACCTTATATAGGAGCAGCTCCGGCGTAAAGGACCGCAATCCCACCAGGTAAACTGGTCGCCGACACAGAAACAATGTGTCTTAGACCAGACCACAAAAAAGATGGACGACCGTCCGTCGGAGCATCCCTCACAAGTTGCAAAAGTGCATAATACCAATCATCATTTATCAATAATATTTATTTATAAAACAATTTGATCTAACCCTACATTAAGATTAAAAACGGAGAATGGTAACAAATATTATAGGCTATAGCTGTTACATTCTGGGCATTATTGAAATCCCTGCTCTCTGATTGGTTAAAATTCCGGGCATTATCCAATCAGTAATGGCCTTGAATTTTTGTCACCCTGACAAGTTTTTCAGCAAATCAGCTTTCAGTTCTCATTCACAAAGAGTGAGAGCAGCTCTCAGACAGAGGAGGTGATTGGACAGGAGGCAGCAGCAAGGCACTAACTCCTCCACTCTGCATGAAGAGAGCTCCGCACAGGAGAGTGAGGGGGAAAGTCTGTGTCTGCTGTGCGTTTTGTGGGTGTAAAGGGCCAGCAAAGTGTTTTATTGGTGTTGTCTTCTGTTGGTGTGTGTTTTGTGGGTGTAGAGGGGACAGCAGAGTCTGTTTTGTTGCTGTGTGGGTGTATAGAGGGGGGTCTGCAGTGTGTGTGTCTTCAGCGCGTGTTTTGTGGGTGGAGGAGGAATGCAGAGTGTTTTGTGTGTGTTCCTGCAGTGTGTGGGTTTACATGGTGGCTGCAGTGGGTGTAGAGAGGGGGCTTCTGGTGTGTGTTTTGTGGATGTAGAGGTGGCAGTCTGTTTTGTTGGTTTGTGTGTGTGTGTGTGTGTGTGTGTGTGTGTGTGTGTGTGTGTGTGTGTGTGTGTGTGTGTGTGTGTGTCTGTGTCTGCATTGTGTGTTGTGGGTTTATAGGGGGCTGCAGTGTGTTTTGTGGGTGTAGAAGGGGGCTGCTGCAGAGTGTGTAGAGGGGACTGCAGAGGGTGTTTGTGTATATAGAGGGGGTTGCAGAGAGAGGGTGTGTGTGTGTGTGTATATGTATATATATATATATATATATATATATATATATATATATATATATAATGTGTGTATATGAATGTGTATGTATATATAGTTGTGTGTATGTACAATTTCCCAATAATAAACTTGCAGTAAAAGCAAAAGAATGCTGATAAAAATCAATGACTACAAAAGTGTCTATCTTTTTATGAAAAAATTAAAATAAAAAAAATAAAAATTGGCCTACATTTAGCCTATAATAGTAATAATTCCCTAGAGCCGGGCATTACTTGGCCAATAATGTCATGGCTGGGTTAAAGTTCCTCGGCTTCACCTCGGGCCTTCAACTCTTCCAGCCAGGGCATTATTGGCCAATAATGCCCTGTTCTTCTGGGATTATTACTTAATTATCAGAGTAACTAAAGATCTAATGCAATTTGAAAACTTAGTGAGTCTGTCAAACTAATGACATAATCTTATACACATCGTAATGATGATTTGGAGATATATCCGCCTGATGTAAGGATTAGAAATGTATCAGGAATATTGGAGCAACAATATAACTCTAAATTCTAACAGTATAGTTACAAAATCTTACAAAAATAAGCTATATAGCTACAAAAAGTTTTACTGCAAAAGGAAAAAATGTAGCCAAGTAGTGCAATCGTCAGTGCTCCGGTCCCGATACTATTGTGGCTGGAGAATCTTGGCAACACAAATTTGACAGTTATAGACATTATAAGAACAATATATTATTCACACAGCTAAATCTTACTATAGGTTTGACAAACCATCCCAGTGGATGGTTGCTGGTCAAGCAACTATTTTTAATAATTGCATGTATAATCAAACAAATGAATGTATACATAATTTAATACCACAAATATATAAGTGATATGATTTTAGATAGAGCAGTAATCATAACAAACGTCTCTATTTGAAAATATATATGTTTTTATATCATCTAGTAGAAATGGATTGTCAAGCCTATTGTAGAGTAGTGAACATAGTATTATTATACTGTACATACCCAAATAACATCCGTAAGAAAGTGGAAGGGGAGGACCATCAGACCCACTCAGATTTCATATGCTCTATCTAAAATCATATCACTTACATATTTGTGGTATTAAATTATATATACATCATTTTTTTTTGATTATACATGCATTCTATTAATAAAAATAGTTGCTTGACCACTACTGGTATTGTTTGTCAAATCTATTGTAAGATTTAGCGGTGTGAATAATATTGTATGTCTTTATTTATATAGCGCCAAAAGTATACTGACGCTTCACAAAGAATATAGTACAGGGAATTATAATAATGCAATAAGCGCAGCAAAATCCCTGCCCCGAAGAGCTTACAATCTAAGCGGTATGATGGGAGATTTACAGAGACAGCAGGTGAGGGAATAAGTGCTGTAAATGGCAGTGTTTGGTCACAATGGTTGGTAGGAGTGACTGTGGGTGTGGGACAATAGCCATGAGTGCAGGCTGTTGAGATGTCAGATTTGTGGGGTGAGTTTTAAGGTTAGTCAGTATTAAATTAGATACTGTAGGTCAACATGATTAGCAGGGAAAGTGGTGGCAATTAGACGTGGATGAGAGCAGATGTATATATGGCTGTGTCCAGGATTAGGAGACATATCCCCAGCAGCAGGAAGGCGTAGATAGAGGATGTGAATAGAGGATTTGTGAGGGTGCTTTTTATTGAGGGGAAAATAAGTTGTTGTCAAAGAGGTATATACATAATGGTGCAGTGTATAGGCACATGCATAGGTGGAGGGGAAGAGAGATGAAGAAATGTCGATAGAAGGGGTGTGGGGAGGTTGTAGAGAAGAGAAACGTTCACAAAGGAGTGAGGAAACCGTAAACAGAAAAAGCAATATGGAGGGCATAGTGAGATGCAGGAGGAGAGACTAAACCAGTTAATGGAGTATTGGAAGAGTACAAATAATCACAGCATTTAGAAAGTCAAGATCTCACAGTTGCAAAGTTGTTGTGGTGCAGAGTCCAGATTTTCTTATAGTATTCAACTCCACAAACACTTAATATGTGACATGTTTTTTTTTTTTTGTTTTTTTTAAACATTTCCTTATTATCTGCGAGCACGGTTACAACCTATAATAAAAATGGAAAAAGATCATGAACATTCAGGTAACCATAAGCTCACAGCATTGTATCTTTTCTTGCAAACTGTGAACTTGAAATGATAAAAATAATGATAATGGGAAAGGAGGGGGGAGAAAAGGGTGTAGAGAGAAGGAAAGAAAACGCTCTGCAGGTCCTCACATCTCGCCGCCAACTCCTCCACACCCAGCACCCATATGTGACACGGTTAAGGGGTTAGTCTCTCCTATTGTTTTTATAATGTCTATGGCTGTCAAATTTGGGAGTGTTGCCAAGATTCTCCAGCCTCAATAGTATCGGGACCGGAGCATGGACGATTGCACTAATTGGCTACATTTATTCCTTTTGCAGTAAAACTTCGAGATTCTGTAACTATACTGTTAGAATTTAGTTATATTGTTGCTGCAGTATTCCTGATACATTTCTAATCCTTACATCAGGCGGATATATCTCCAAGTCATCATTAACATGTGTATAAGATGATGTCATTAGTTTGACAGACCCAGTAACTTTTCAAATTGCATCAGAACTTTAGTTGTTCTGATACTACTGTATTTGTTAACATTCTCTGTTTTTATTCTTAATGTAAGTTTAGATCTTTCTAAATTGTTCTATTAATAAATATTATTGATAAATGATGAGTGATACTATGCACTTTTGCAACTTGAGTTGGGTTCTCCGACGGAAGGGCGTCCATCTTTTTTGTTGTCTTGTCTAAGACACATTGTTTCTGTGTCGGCGGTCATTTTACCTGGTGGGATACTGATTGCGGTCCTTCCGCCGGAGCTGCTCCTATATATGGTTGCGATTCACCTGAAGATAATACTCTTTGATAAAACGCCAGTGACGGCGGGAAACGCATCAGAGTTTTTCTTCAGTTTTTGTACGGGCACTATGTGTAAATAAACCTTTATTGTTTTCACTTTTGATCCTACCTCCAGTTCTCTCTTCTACTTTGCTGTGCTCAGCGCTACCTTGTTTTATTTCTATGGATTTCTCCTTACGGGATGCACGCCGGGATTAATCCATTCGCTACTTCAAGCAGCATGGGTCAGTGAGTACTTTATTTACCTTCTGTACTGGTCAACTACCTATGGAGGTTGTGTTATTTGCTGCTACTTACCTGGATCTAGAGCTGCTGGTGTACATTGACCCCATCTATCGTCCAGCTTTGCTGCAGGGCTTCACCTTTGGGTCTTGTCTAGCAGACTCATAACTCTGATCCGGAGGTACAGCTATCACTGTGAATACTCACATTAACAGACTAAATCCCTACTTCTATCTATGGAATTTATTATCCTGTATCCCTGTGTGGCTTAAACTGGGATCTTCTAGAGCGCTACATTGGAGATTCACTTCTCCGTATACACATGCACAAATACTACACCTGAATTATTAAGGAACAAAATTCCTACTATTTTCTCAGTTGTTAAAATATTGTTTTCATACAAGACAAAAAAAGTATTCTATAATGTATTTTTTGCTGTTACAATTCAATAAAAAATTGAAGTTACAAAAAAAAAGGAACATTGCTTTAAATAGGAAAGTATTTTCCCGGTAAATTTTTTGCTGTAGAGGGACTGTCGGAGAACTTCTCGGCTAATGACTAGCCTCGTTTTGAGCTCTGGTTGCAGCAGAGCACTTCTACTGGACTCTTTCTGGCCTTATGGCTCAAGTTTTGAGAACATATCTTGGACTCAAAAAAACCCCACACTTTCTTATACTGGATGGTTAGTAAATAAACAGGAATGAATGGAGGACAAAGCGCACAAGCAAAAAATGGAGCAGGAAGTACCCAGAATCAAAAATAAATTAAAAAGGCACTTTAATGTGACAAAGACCCATCCAACGCGTTTCGAGCGTCACAGCGTTCTTTTTCCTTGAAAAAGAACGCTGTGACGTTCAAAACGCGTTGGATGGGTCTTTGTCACATTAAAGTGCCCTTTTAATTTATTTTTGATTCTAGGTCCTTCCTGCTTTGTTTTTTGCTTGTGCGCTTTGTCCTCCATTCATTCCTGTTTAACTACACATTGGAAGCTGCACAGCCTGCCTACCACTCCAAGGAATCTGTGAGTATTATTATGTTCAGGGGAACCTGCCAATGAGACTGATGGTGGGTGGGCATGTACCATCTACCACCTGTCTTCAGGAGGATAGTACCCATACTATTGGATATTAAGTACTAATATCATTACTCATTCCTTAGACCTTGGATTAGTGGTTTGGCTTGCTTTATTCTTTTATACCTGCATTTGAGCGCTTTAGCCTATTTTTTCTATATGGTTAGTAAATACAATAAATCTGTAATCTGATACAAACTTGAGAAGATTGACTTGGAAAGCCCTGGATATAACGATAGTAGGATGAAAATAGGTGCCCTTTGTATTCTCCAACGTCTTAGCGTGAAAATACACCGTCTGCCAACTCAAGGACGACTCCACCTCCGGAGGATTTAACCCCACTCTTATAGCGCTGATGACCTGGGAAAACAAAATGGTGGACGAGCTCGGGAGAAAGCAGTAATTGAGTCAGACAGTGAAGCTTTGTCAAAAAACTGTTCTCTCTCATTTATTGAAGGGTTACAGCCAGTTTATATAGCAAACTTGGGCATAGAAAAACACAGATATGAGAACATACTTCCCCTTTTACTTCACAGTCTGTCTATCTCAGCAAAATGACAGTTAGACAGTTTATGGTCTGAGAAAGGGGCACATTTCCTAGTTAGGAGGCCGTTAAGGAAATGGCAGTATGTTGTGAAATGCATTGTTGTGTAACTTATGCCCAGTACGGCTGAAGACAAGTTCCTGTTTTCTACAGGGCAAAATAAGTCTGAATGAGTCTGAACAAACACAGTTCAGCTAAAGATAAGTAGGTGACAGGTCAAGTCACATTCTCAGACCTGCCTGCACAGCACAATTACATATGGCATATGGCATGTGATTAGTTCCTGAGACTTAAACGTTAGTACAGAATAGTTATAGAAAAATGGTTATCCAGCAATCAAAATGGAGTCCCCCCTTATATGCACATTTACATAGGATAATATTATTGTGATTCCAGGACAGAACCGAAACTTAAGCAACTCCGAAGGGAATATTCAGAACTGCAGGAGAAACAATCTGCGTTGACGAAAGCAAAGGAGTTCCTGATAAATCTGAAGGAGCTTCAAGGGAATTATTTAAAGTTCAAGGCAGAAAACCCTGAATCTGAAGAAACCGTAAGTGTTTCTATCATTGCATCGCTGTCGTGGTTTAAGAAGAGGCTGCTATATATGACATTAAGGTAGAAGAATATCAAGTGAACTGACATAATTGGCATGTTCCATTCTATCGCAAGTTCAATCCTTCAGTTCCGTGCAATTTAATACATGCCGTGTTGGCACTTTGCAGTCTGTTGTCTGAGAGGGTAAAAATTACTGTATGATATCAAAGTTTTTTTTTACAAATGTATTAATACATCCGCTTAACTGAATTTTATGAAATGATCACAAAAGGTTGCTTCTCATATTTTCTTTTCAGCATTCCAAAGGCATGTAAACTGCAAATGTATACAGAAAAATAAGTGCGCAACCCAAAAGACAACCTAATTGTGGTAAAAGACCGTGTCTAACAGTGAAAAAAATACAGATATTAACCCCTATACTGTATATCGTAATTGGCTATGCACACAATAAAAGGCACAACCCTACTGTGGAAGTGAAAAATATATTGAACCATACAAAACCGTTGGTATGTGGAGTATGCTGCTATAGTTAAAGAGTGGCTCAACACTCCCACGAACTAGAGATAAAAGACAAAAAAAAGCGCAAAACGCAAATAGTGAAGTATATCAAAAACTTGTTTAGTTAAAAGAAGGTAAGTATTCTGCGTACATCAATATAAAAGAACATTCGCATGTACGTGTATCAATATACGAAATGACCACACAGCTGACATCAGGGTGGGTATTAGAAGGAGATTTCTCTGGTAAGTAGTCTTCCGCAGTTTCCAGATGTCATCTGGGTCTCTCACGGTGACTGCAACTCGTAACCAGCATCCGGATCGTCTGAGGATTTCCCGCGGCAGGCACTGCGTTGTCGTCTGGGTCACTCACGTGACGTTGATGAAAAAGAGTCCTAAGTCAAATTATTCACACTGTGTGTAGTTAGAGGAAAGTCTCTGTACCCGTCAGCCAGTGAGTTGGTAACGAGAGAACACAGAGAGGTGATCACGTCCCAGTCATGGAGACCGGCAACTGGCAGTGACGGTTCACCTCAGTGTCCGCGCATCCGTGTGACGTCACACGGGAGGGCGTATCTCCAGCAATATACACCCGGGCGATGTAGCTAGGGAGTGGTACACAGGGAAATGCCTGATAAACTACAGCTTTGCTTACAAGGTAGTTTATCAGGCATTTCCCTGAATACTTACTTTCTTTTAACTAACATACTGGACACCTAACAAGCTCCTATTAAACCCCCAAAATGACCACAACATATATATAAGCCTATGAGTGTCACAGAGGAGTGCTACTGAGCATGGCAATATATATTTAAAACCAGACACAAAACATAAAACACAGACAAAGCTCAGTTTTAGCACATCCAGTGAGACTCATACACGGTACAGTGCCTAAATATATATGTATAAATATCTAATAAGTAAATGGTCTTTTAGTTTGACATTTTTGGCCAAAATTGTTGTAAGCCCCTGAGCCAACGGCACGGCAGACCACATATCAGGGGTCCCTAACGCTAATATAAATTCTTAATAACCTGTGTAATAACAGGAAGAATGATTTATAGTAAATCTGTCAATATTAGTTGCAAAGTTCTAAGTCTGACTGAAGCTTTTATTAACCTGTACATTACCAGGAAAAGCACTCTGTATTAGAGATGTCACAGCCAAACTGCAAGCAGGCAAGTTCCCCTGAGTGGAAGATGCTATGGAGTGAGCCCATAACCATTTAAATGTGGGAGGGGGTGAGCTTCAATTAAGAAGGAGGTTGCCAACCTCCAATCAGCCATGACTAGCTGGACAAGAATTGTAAAACATACTGGACACCTAACAAGCTCCTATTAAACCCCCAAAATGACCACAACATATATATAAGCATATGAGTGTCACAGAGGAGTGCTACTGAGCATGGCAATATATATTTAAAACCAGACACAAAACATAAAACACAGACAAAGCTCAGTTTTAGCACATCCAGTGAGACTCATACACGGTACAGTGCCTAAATATATATGTATAAATATCTAATAAGTAAATGGTCTTTTAGTTTGACATTTTTGGCCAAAATTGTTGTAAGCCCCTGAGCCAACGGCACGGCAGACCACATATCAGGGGTCCCTAACGCTAATATAAATTCTTAATAACCTGTGTAATAACAGGAAGAATGATTTATAGTAAATCTGTCAATATTAGTTGCAAAGTTCTAAGTCTGACTGAAGCTTTTATTAACCAGCTAGTCATGGCTGATTGGAGGTTGGCAACCTCCTTCTTAATTGAAGCTCACCCCCTCCCACATTTAAATGGTTATGGGCTCACTCCATAGCATCTTCCACTCAGGGGAACTTGCCTGCTTGCAGTTTGGCTGTGACATCTCTAATACAGAGTGCTTTTCCTGGTAATGTACAGGTTAATAAAAGCTTCAGTCAGACTTAGAACTTTGCAACTAATATTGACAGATTTACTATAAATCATTCTTCCTGTTATTACACAGGTTATTAAGAATTTATATTAGCGTTAGGGACCCCTGATATGTGGTCTGCCGTGCCGTTGGCTCAGGGGCTTACAACAATTTTGGCCAAAAATGTCAAACTAAAAGACCATTTACTTATTAGATATTTATACATATATATTTAGGCACTGTACCGTGTATGAGTCTCACTGGATGTGCTAAAACTGAGCTTTGTCTGTGTTTTATGTTTTGTGTCTGGTTTTTAAAATTTCTTTTAACTAAACAAGTTTTTGATATACTTCACTATTTGCGTTTTGCGCTTTTTTTGTCTTTTATGTAAACTGCAAAACCTGCTGCAAAAACACCCACATTACTCGACATTTAAAAAAATTGTGCTAATTTAACTGCTAAATTTTATTTCAGAATAATGGGCAGTTGCTGTTTTTTGGTAACTTTTACCATATTTGATAATGTAGAAAATTCACAAATTTCATGAATGTTATTAGTCGGCGTTGCTTCTCTTGGACGCACTCCTGGGGAATATAATACTCTGCAGGAACCAGAGAATCGTGCATATTCCTTTCCTGTAATTCTCTTCGCTTGCCTTTTAGTTGGCTTAGTGGGAGGTTCTTTACCAATTCTGGAGGGCAGAGGCACCAATAGGCACTTACCTGGTTTTGCACTCCTCCTTCGTGTCACCCTCTTCCTTCAGCTTTGTGGCGTCAAATAACGCTGCAATGTCACGGTGCCATGGTAACGTATCGGTGCAGCGTCATTTGAAGGAGGGCGGCACGAAAGAAAGTAAGAGCTTTACAGAGGTGCCTCGCTCTTTCCCCCGACAACAGCCCTAGTATTTTGTATTGGCTGCAGGCAGCACACATCTGTTCTGGAAGTCCCAGAACCTCCCACTCCTTTGGGGATAAGGATCCTGATCCTGGCCTTCCCCTTACCACAGCTATTGGTCACTACTGGGATTCATTGTGGAAAGATTTTCTAGTAAATGATTTCAGCTTTGCATGTTTGGCTTCACTTAAGAAGCACAGCACCAGGGATTAACTGACTTTTTTAAGGCTGTATTTTTTTAGTGGGATGGTAGCCCAGGATCCTCCAGAACTGAACCATGACATTTTCAACTCTAGGCCTTCTCCTGCCGTACTAGAGATACTTGGCAGTATAGTTACCGGGTATAAATGTCCCTTCCGGAGAAACAATATAGCCATGTCATTGGTTTCAGCTTTGTACTGGACAGCCATTTCAAAAGAAAAGTGAATTTTAATGGTAAGTATCTCGGAAATTACCCGTGTACATAGCTGAAAATGACACTGCCCCGCTCTGGAGGACCCTCGGTTCCCATCCTGTGCTTAGAAGATGATGGTCCCAAATAAAGGCTCCACTGTAGCACTTTTCATGATGCTTACTCTTTTTTTTTTTTATTTTATTTTTTTGCAGTATGGAGTTTCCAGCCTACCTGCACTTCTGCTACAATCACAAACTGTTTTGGAAGCCGAGAAACATTTCCAAAATATTAACAGAAAACTGCAGTGCTTTATTGACAAGAGGAAAGAAGAAATTTGAAGAACATGTTGATATTATCTCTACTTTTCCAACCCAAGCTCCTGAAAGTAGTCCCAAGATATGGCCTGTTTCAGATATGCAGTGTTTATTTTGCCCATCGGTTACTGTCTGCACACAATAATAATGAAGAAGAGTCCTTGACAGTATTTTATTTACATTTAGGAAGTGTTTGGGATCATCTAAGGCCTGGCACAGAGTATCATCAGCTTTTTTAATTGAGAATCATTAAAGTTTTTTGGCCAATTTGTTTTATTTGTTGTTATCCTTAAAGATATAGTAGCTCATGCTCATTGGGAAAATATATTTTCAGATAGAAAGCAGGGGGTGCTTCAATAAAGTAAAAGTAAAACTCGAGCCTTGAATTCTGCACACAAAAAAGTAGCAGTTGAATTTTTTTTATCCAGTTTAAGAATCCATTGGAAACAAGAAAAAAGTCTTAGCAATCTTAATTTTTGTGACGCGTCCTCCATGATGGTTATTTCTCTGCGTCATAAGACTATATTTTCGTTTTAATAGTAAGTGTGTGTGTGTGTGTGTGTGTGTGTGTGTGTGTGTGTGTGTGTGTGTGTGTGTCTGTCAAACACGGTGAATAAGAGCGAATAAATTGTTCATTTTTCAAGGTTTTCCTTTTTAATGTTAAATGGGTAGTGAACCAATGCCACTGGCATGTTTAATAAGTTAAATGTAGTTGATTTACACCTTTAAAAAGATGAGCAAGTTTAAGTATTTTTAAATCTTAAAATGTTAACATTACCATGATAAACAAATGTTTTTGAGAATATACCACAGACAAATTGTTGGTTTAGGTAAACAAATGTTTTTGAGGCTATTCCACAGACATTGTTGGTTCTTTGTTTGCAAAATAATTTTAATGCCATCATTCTTTTAACAGGTTAGCATTAGTAGTTGATATGCTTGAATTCAGTGTTCCTTGCAAAAGTATACAGTACATATTCCTTTTTTTTTTATACGATATAATTAAGAAATGATTACGGACCTCCTGCAAAGTTGCAGCCACGTGATCAATTGAGTAGCAATTACGTGTCGTGAAGTCAACCATGGGTAAAAGGAGGGTCCTCTTCTTGCATTTAGATCGCAGCTCCCATGGAAAATGATCATAAAGTAGATGACATTTACTGGCTGTGACATGGGCTATTAGTTTGCCTGCTCTTGTGATGTCAATGACTGTCATAAGAGCACTCAAGAGGTTAAAGGTGATTTTAATCTAAGCAAGCTAATTACACAATCGCTTTTCACCTGCTATGTGGGACTAACGCTTTAATCCTTTGGGTGCCCAAGAACGGGTCCGCCACGCCAGTGTTTTGAAAGGGAATGTAAAAGATAACCCTTCTCTACATTCCTCCATGTGCTCCATGAACCTATCTTTCAGTGTTCATTTGGTTCTTCCTACATATTGTCATTTACATGGACTTTCTATGACATAAACAACATACAGTAGTTGGTATTCCAATTAGAAAACTGTTTTATGTGGACATATATGTGCCCTACTTCATCCTAATCATTACTCCACTCATTTTGGTATCTATTTTTATTATTTCCCGTATTTCCTTGATTGCAAGACGCCATCGACTGTAAGACGTACCATTGATTTAGCACTTACAATCGAGGAAAAACGGTAATAACAATTTTTGTGGAAAAACAGCAATCTCCTCAGCCAATCAGAAGCAAGGTGGGCAGGCAGAACGGGCCTATCACAGGCGGGGGTATGGCTACATCCCCAGATAGTTGAGTGAGGTCAGTGTTGTTTCTAACTTCTGTTCCATTGAAATATCCGTATATTTAATTACCACTACTATTTTCTACTATAAGGGCCCACATTACACAGTATACGGTAAAATCCTAAATCTGACTTCTGCAAGGCATTCGTTTGCAATGCGCTGGAAGCTGCTCGGGGAGATGTAATCACTGTGCAAATCACTCCCTGTGGAGCCACCAGATTGCGCAGGCTTACCTCTCCCCTGGCGTTCAAGGCTGACAGTTGGGTCCATTGACCAGCTTGAGATCTTCTGCATTCGAAATGGCTGAAGGCCAGGTAGAGTATGCTACAAAGCAGACCTGACAAATTTAGCAACTAAAGAAGACATACAAAAGCTGTTCACAGACTTAACACTAATGTTTAAAACGGAACTGTCTGAGATTAAAAAGGATATTAGTACTCTATGAGACGGGGTAGATGAACTGGAAAAAGAAGCTGGTATGTTCCCAACAGGAGTATGTAACCCATAAAGTACAGGAAAAGACTACAAAATATGCATAAAGAGGATCTGGATAATAGAGGAAGACGCTCTAACATAAGAATCAGGGGTATACATGAAATGGTAGAACCCCAAGAGCTGGGTTCATACCTACAAAAGTTATTCTGCCATGTGACTGATTGTCACGGTAGACCAGGTCTTATCTACAGATTAATACCGGGATTCTGCACTGAGCACACAAATTGAGTAAAATAAATTGTAATTTATTTCTTTTCAGACAAACACAAATCTTCACAATATACACTCAATAAAACACTTACTGGGATGGGGAAACAAAATCAATTGTCCTTGGAATAAAACAAAGTTTCTGGGCACCCCTGCACGCATGCAAGTGGGTGCTCACAATGATCCGTGTAGCCGTTCCTGGCTCGGGGCTCAACTTGCCAGCCCACTATCTCAGCCAAATCGAAAAACTTTGTTCAGTCCTTACAGCGTTCGTTCGGGAACCTTTAGATCTAACGAATTCCAGAAGAGGGGGATGATACGTTGTTACGATATTATTAACCCCTCACACTCCGGAACCGCAGACGCTGGAACTTGGTCAAATCGTTGTTACATCAGGTGAGTCTGACTGGGACTGGGCTGCAGGCATTTTTATAGGGTTCAGGGTCCTATACTTAACATATGCACCCAATCCTGCCCGTGGGAATATTTTCCACACCTATCCTCGACTTGCCAGTAGTCTGCATAAAGGGCAGGAGCTGCCTCCTGGTTTGTACGGGAGCATGTGTCAACTTCACACCTGCGCTCCTTAGCATACCAGGGTCAGCCCCTTCCCTGGCGACACAGTGTGGGGTTTGGCCACCAAGTGTGAAGTACGCATACTTTACACCGGTATCTGGCACTTACAATATCCCGGCCATCCTAACACCTAGGATTGCTGAGGCTTTTCAACTTCGGGCTTCTCATAGACATTGCGGTGCCCTCTTTGCAGGGTGCCTTTGAAGAACGGAGTTGAGAAATCCCTCAGTTCATTCACCCTTAGCATATTTGCATGCTAAAGGATTTTTCCTGGGATCACAGAAAAAGTTTTCCTGTCTTGACATTTAAAACCAACAGAATAACGCAGTTTATTAATAAAGTATGTTCTGCTTGTGCCACTACTATAAATGTTATGTATTTGCATGGTTTCTTTATTACTTACTGCACCCCAAAAATTAGAGTGCTAGCTTATTCCGATCGCGGGTTAGCTTCTTTAATTGAACAGGCTATGATGTGGGTTGCGGTTTAACCCAATTGACTTTTCCTCTTTCAAGTTATGAAGTTAACAAGGTAGCGAATACATTTTGACAGAAATCACTTCAGCTAGACCGCAAACCACTTATTTAATTAACCTTGTGGTTGCGAGGTCGAGAGCTTGGAAAGTGATCCCTATACTTTCAACGCGGCCCCCCATACATAGCCACGCGTCTTCAATCAGCGCTTGGTTTAGCGCTCACAGCTCCCTCTTCTGTCGCAAAACCAATTGGCACAATTTATATACATTTCTATTACTGCAGCTAGGGAGTGAGCTGCAAAATGGGGACAAGAATGATGGTGTAGGGGGAAACAGAGCAGTGTGTGCACATACAGTTAACCCCTGCAGTCCCAATGCGATTTGGGGTTAATCAGCTAGGAATAATGCTTTTATTCATGGCCTGATTAACCCCTCTATCGCCACACCTCCCCCAACTCAAAGCGCAGGCTCTGCCCCGACCACCTCGTCCGGTGGTTGGGCTGGCCTGGCAGCTCTTGAGGTTTGTCATGATAATATCAGGAACTATTAGGTCGTTTAATCCCCATTGGTGCTTGAGGGGTTAATGACATACACTTTTTTTATTTTATTTTTAGCAAAAGATAAAAATGCGGGGTTTGAAACCGGCCAGGATGTTTCTTTGGTCTGTTCTGCATCCTGGATGGCCCACTCAAGGTGTTAATGGTTTTAACCAAGGCCTACATACCTGGTCGGGGGAGGGTAGCTTCAAAGTATTCTGTAGAAGGGGTGGGCTCCTGCCGGTGCCTTGAGAAAGGCAGTTGGCAGTTGGCTACAGGATTTTGAAAGGCAGTTGGCTACAAGATTTTGTAGGCAGTTCGCTTCAGAGTTTTCTGGAGACCAGACTGAGGATATGGCATTGCCTCTTATCAATGACCTCTTTGGGAAGAACCTATGTCCTTTGGTAATGTACTGTATAGGATTTTCTTTTTTATTCCTTTTATTTTAAGAAACTGTTCTGCCTTATATTGCAACTGTATGTTTATTTTGTATCTCCTTTCTGTAATCTAAGCACTGTATTTATATATATTAAAACATTTCATAAGTAATGCTTTGGGCTCTGATTGAACTGGTGCACACTGGAAAGAATAATTTACTAAGCTCGGGCACACGTTACTACTGTTGATGTTATGTTAAAGTGGATGGTTATGACATGCAGTTGAGTAGGGATTAATACTAACTCGCTGGTTCCTCGCTGAGGAGAAAGGGGGGTTGCTTGAGTAGCCTTGTGTATAAACCCTGGTTGCGTATCTAAAGTCACGTGCTCACTTGTGTGCTATCCTAGGTGGTGGTATATTGGGACGGCTTGAGAGGGGATACTGTCCATTTGACGGACCTTTGTGGGTGCGCTTGCGAGCGTCGGTATTAACCCTTGTCCCGTATGCAAGTCGCGTGCTAGCAGGGGGTCGTACATGACAAGGTTGATAGTTCATGAGGTCTGTCCTGGCGGGAAAGGCCATCAGCATTGCCATGCTCACTGCCCTTCTTGTGCTGGATGGTGAAGTCGAATTCCTGCAAAGCAAGACTCCAGCGCAAGAGCTTGGCATTTTCCCCCGACACCCTCTGCAACCAACTTAACGGGTTGTGGTCAGTGATCACTGTCAATGACCTGCCGTATCGATATGGCTTAAGCTTTCTCAGAGCCCAGACAATGGCCAGACATTCCTTTTCAATGGGGGCATATGCCACCTCTCTGGGCAGCAGCTCTTGGCTCAAATATACCACTGGGTGTTCACTACCCTCCTCCCCCACTTGCCTGAGCACAGCACCAATGCCATAGTCCGAGGCATCAGTCTGCACCAAAAAATGTTTTTGTGTAATCTGGGGCAGCTAGTATAGGGGCACTGGCCAGTGCAGTCTTCAGTGCCTGGAAGGCAGCTTCACAGGCTGGAGACCAGACAACTAGCACAGACAGTCGCTTTTGGGTCAAGTCAGTCAGGGGTTTTGCTATCGCACCGTACTGAGGGCCAAACTTTCTGTAGTAGCCTGCGGTGTCTAGGAAAGCCATAACCTGTTTCTTGGTTTTGGGAACGGGCCACTGCACTATTGCCTTCACCTTGGCTGGCTCTGGCTTGAGGTGCTCGCCACCCACCCTATGCCCCAGGTACAAGACTTCTGCCATCCCTACTAGGCACTTGGTGGGTTTCAAGGTGAGCCCCGCTTCCCTAATTCTGGCTAGCACCGTAGCTACATGCACTAAATGTGATTGCCACAAATTACTCCACGACCTCGGCTTACGGACTACGACCATTCTACACTCTACAACCCTGGACCACGGCAAGTACCCTCTACTCTCTCCACTCTCCTACCGTGTACCGGCTACATGTCCTCTACTCTGCAATCCGGACCTATCCCCGGGGCTTAGGGCGGTGGTTATATATCTTCCCCACCTCAGCCCCATGGTCTAGTCCAGGTTGTAGTGAGCATCCGTGACACTTTTATGCCGAAAAAGTCATTTTATCTCCCAAGAAAGTTATTTGTAAGCTCGTCAGGGATTTGTGCCTGCAAAATTCTACATACTGTATATCTTAGTACTATAGAAAAAATATATATTATTATATGGATCAGTTTAAGAGGTTCAATGAAAAATCCTTGCAGTATGCAAATAAGGCAATCAATTGTAACAAAGTCATGGTACAAGAATGATGAGATGAGGGATCTTATAGGAGATATCCACTCTAACTCCATTTTTTGTATATTGGCTTACATGCAGGGCTGAACATTTTTTTACTTACTCTGCCACCGTGAGAGACCAAGCTGTCTTTCCTACGCCAGAGGTGGAAGCGACTCTTGAACAATCTCTTTGGAAGCAGGTCTGGCAAACACTGCTCTGCTTGACAAAGTCACACTCCACAACGCCTTGCATAGTGCTACACAACGCATTGTGGCATGACTTTGACAAGCAGAGCTGTGAGGTATGCCCCCAAAGATGTTCATCAACAGCAGTGGTTTTTCACTCCCTATTTTCAAATAATCCTGCATTGATGGACAAGTGGTTTTTTTTCCCTTCGAATTCTGCTTTTTAGTATCGCCAGTCTTCCGGGATCGCAATGTGATCACTTAGGGGTAAGGATGACACCTACGTGATCACTTGAGGGTAGGGAAGACTCCTACGTGATCACTTGAGGGTAGGGAAGACTCCTACGTGATCACTTGAGGGTAGGGAAGACACCTACGTGATCACTTGAGGGTAGGGAAGACTCCTACGTGATCACTTGAGGGTAGGGAAGACACCTACGTGATCACTTGAGGGTAGCAATTACGTGGTCATCCCCCCAGTGACCCGAACAGATGTGGAAGATAGAGTGAGATTGCGTTAAGCACTCTAAGAATGTTTTTGCAGGAAAAAGGGTGCAAGAACATTAAGCAAAGATAAAAGTTTACGTATAAACTACAATAAATAAAGAAACGGGGCCGAAAAAGCGTTCATTTCCCTCCCTGTGAGTATTCTGGCCTCAGTTCTAATTATTTAATCAACACTATGTGGAATTAAATATAGATCCCCAATTAATAAAAAATAAAAAAAAGATCCCTAAGAAAAAAGATCCCTAATAAAAAAAGAAAAGAAAAAAGATCCCTAATAAAAAAAGAAAAGAGAAAAGATCCCTAATAAAAAAAGAAAAGAAAAAAGATCCCTAATAAAAAAAGAAAAGAAAAAAGATCCCTAATAAAAGGAAGGTATTGGAACTGTATCTGTCCTTATCTAGAGTGAGAATGCTCCCTCCTGTATGTACCTAGGTAAATGTCACACTTGTTTTATCATAAGGAAATATTAAATTTCCGTTGTGGGAATAAACTAAACACATTTTTGCCAGTATCCCTTCCACTTTCCAAACTTTTACATTTGTCTACTTGGAGTTAGGAAAGCCTATTACAGCTATTGTACCTCAGCTAAATTGAATTAAAAGTTACAATGGGGAAAACCTCAGTGTTGATGTCTTTAAGGGCAGCAAAATTGTTCAACCGATTTACTATAGACGCAGCTCCTTGCAATGTGTTGAGTGCCATTGCTTTGCTGAAGCGGTTAACAGAAGAGACAATTGATATTACAATAAAAAGCCATTGCAGAAAAAAAAGGTCCCTGATTCATTCTAAAAACAAACTGCTCTGGTCTCTTGGTAAATTTAAGTGGGGGCAGACCTGCCCCTAAGATATGTGTTTGATGCACAGTTGAACTCTTCATGTATTTTTATAGCAGCAGCTCAATTCTTAGCAGCGGTCGCCAGGCAGACTCGCAGCCGGAGGCATGTAAGAGGAGAAATGCTGCCCTTAGCATGTATGAGAAAGATACGGGAGTGCAAAGTACTTTAGAAAGTAATATGGAAGTAGTTGGACAAACAGAGGATAAAAAATAGGGGGTGTATTCGCTAAATGGGGAATAAAGTACTTTAGAAATATCCAGTCATCTGTGTCCATTTCTACTTTGGTGTCTTAATACAATCCTGCATTGAAATCAAATGCATTACATGGTGCTGTAGACTAGACATGTCAGACATTTTGGGGGAAATGTACTATTACTATTTTGCTTCTTAAAGAGACATTAACATCCAAGGACCTAAATCTAAAGTTTTTTTTCTTTTTGTTTGTTTCTTTTTTATGTAGCCCTGTTTCCTAGTGAATACAGTACGCTACCAATGCTGTGTAACCTGTTGGCTCGCAGGGCCTGAGCCTCCGCCACGGAGAGCCTGGGCACTCGTAAGAATATTGATAACCTCTTACTTGGTGCAGCGCCTCCACCTGCAATGGCTCCCACCAGAGGGGGAGTGGTTCCTCGCAGGACAAATATATATCACTCCACACACACAGCATGTAAAATAACCAATGACTTTACTAACGCAACCATAACTTTGCATATAATCAACAGGTGTCCCTCCCTAGAGGAGACACTATACTACTGCGTCTCGCAGGACGCGATCCCCTTCACCGGGTGCTCCCACCCCTTGTCCAGTACCCACAATCAGTGTTCCCCCACCCTCAAGTGAGATATGTGTGTGTGACTGCGCAGCCACTATGTCCTGATATAGATATATGGTATAGTTGGTGCACTTGATGATGTTACCTGCCGAGCGCTCCAGCGCCCGGGCCTGCCAAGGAACTTCACAAAGGATCAGATGACGGATGAATTCCAGGACTACCTTCTGGGGCGATCCCACCCGGTCGGCTGCTGCTGCGGCTGTTGAGGTCTGACCCCAAACCTCTGGCCGGATAGTGCAACTTTCTCTGTAGCTATAGTTCTCCGGTGGGCACTAAAGGGAACTGTAACCTAACTGAGGGCCGGTCCCTACTTCCGCTCCACTCTACAGGGACTCAGGGCCAAACTGGGCTGGAGTATATGGCCTAGTGTAGGGGCTGTTGGCCTCCCTACACATAGAGCTCCTTCCTCCTCCCGCTCGGCTCTGCCGGCGTGCTCCCCTGCGCAAACTTCTAACCACCTCCTCCCGATATCCTGGCATCACCTGGTCTCGCTATGCCTGCTGGGACTCGTAGTCCCATGTGCTCCACCCTATAGGAGCCACTCCTCTTTCGTGGGCTTTGCAACCTCTGTCTGCGCATGCGCGACCTCTGCTCCATCTTTACCTCCACGGCCCGCCGCGCTTGCGCGAACATCCAACGTGGCGGCGCCTTGATCGCTCGGATCACTGCGGAGCCTCCGGTACGCCGGAGTGCTCCCTGTACTCGCTCAACCTTCCCTATTCTCCCCACATAAAGAGATAGGGTGAGTCTGGGGAGCCTGGCTACATCCTCCCCCCTGTGGACTCCAACGTCCCCTCTTGGAATACTAGAACATCAACTGGCACAAGGATTATATAATAAAAATGCATGAATACGTAAACAATACATTTTACACTCTATATAAGGTTATACATCTCACTGAACATAACGATAACTGACTTTACTCGATTGCGAGCCCACTGCTGAGCCTCATAATGGGGTAGGCCAGGCATCTGCGACTCTACAGTGACGGCCGATCTGAGTCTAAGGCGGCTAGATCCGCGGCTTTCAGATTATCCCGGTTAGGTGCGTTTTTTGTCGTTTTCGCACGGAGTAAACTGCGTTATTTTCGCACTCGTGATATTAGCATTTTATTCTCGCTGTCTGCAATACTGCAATGCCGTGTAAAAACTCAGGGGGGCGTTTGCGAGCTGTTGTCTTGGAAGTCTAATACCTTCGCGGTTCAGCCTATGTCAGTACACAGTCTGTGTGTGAGCGCAGTAATTGTAAATTTGCATATTCAAAGTATACATGCATTTGCAGTGCTGTGCTGTTGTACAGTACAGTATGTCTCATTTGAAAATTGTTGAGACAATTTACAATTACACGCATACTGTAGGCGTGTACAGTACTGTAACAGTGTCATCTTCTGTGCAATGCAGTACATCCCTCCCACACCATTCCTTTGAACGTGTGTTGTTATTGTAATTTTTTTTCTCCACAAACCAAACCATTTTTTTTCTCTACAAGCCTGCCAAAACCATCTTACTGTATTACGATATTCAATCTGTGCTGTAGCTTTTGACTGCGACACTGTGTGTTTGACTGCACATGATTGATTTGTGTGCTTTTTACATACTGTATTTGGGGTGTATATGAACTGCCTTTTGAAATTCTCTTTGAGATGGGAGCTAGCTGCTTACTGCGCATGAGTCACCCAACCCCCCCCTCTCCACAGACTCATTCATTTTCTGAGTCTTGCCATTGTGTTCTTAATTTGTCCATAGCCGAGCTTCAAAGACTCACTACGCCTGCGTGTAATTCTCTTTGAGATGGGAATTTAGAGGCTTTGTTTACGGCAACGATTTGGAAAATCCCTTCTCGAATTTGATTTGCACAGAGCATCACCTCTCTACAGTATGCGCCTGTGTGTAATCCTCTTTCGGATGGGAGCTACTGTAGTTTATTCCTGCTCATGCGCCTGTAACTCTTAACTGTTATTTTATCCACACGCCTGCAAAAACAATCTTGATATTACGATATTTAATCTGTGCGTTTGCCTGCACATGCTTGACGTGTGTGCTTTTTATGTACTGTATTTGGGGGGTGTAGGGATCAAATTACAGTATTATGATGAACTGCCTGTACTGTATGTTATTTCTTTGACCTGCTGCATGACTAATCCTTCATCCCTCCCCCACGCACACACAAACTCTTATCGACTCTGCTCATTGCACCTGCGTGTACTCTAATACTTTCAGAGATGGGAGCTTGCTGCTTACTGCGCATGAGTCACCCAACCCCCTCTCTCAACAGAGTCATTAATTTTCTGAAGTTACAGTAGTTAGTCATTGTGTTCTTTATCCGTCCATAGCCGAGCTTCAAAGCCTCACACTGCCTGTGTGTACTCTAATCCTTTTAGACATGGGAGCTAGCTGATTAATGTACATGACTTACCCCCCCCCCAAACCTTTGAGGCTTAGCTTTGGAAAATCCCTTCTCGATTTTGAAATGTAAATCTGATTTGCACAGCATAGTGAGAATTTAGAGTTAAAAAAACCATTAACTGATTAATGTTGTTTTGTCATTCATTCTTATTCATTGGTGCACTGAAGGGCCCCCCCCTTGGTTGTGGTTGTTGTCAATGATTATGATTAGCAGGAATGTGAATAAATATTCATTTTATTTTATCAGGAACCAAAAAATACAAAAATAAAAATAATCATGAATAATGCTGTCTTTATTAAGTTCTTCTGGCAGATTGAAATTGGATAAACATTTAGAAAACATTTTTAAACATGAATAAACATTTTTAAACATGAATAATGCACATTTATAAGAATATTATTTAATAATACAGTATATACTGTAATGTATAATATATATATAGTAATATTATTTTTTCTGTCTGTATCTTGTTCCTCCCTCTGTGAACAGTACAGTAGTTCATTGAGAGAGGAGAGGTTTTGTGTACATCATTACTGCTGTTTATATACTGTACATTTGACTGTACAAGCAGAGTAGCCTGGACACAACACCCCACCTCCCACCAGGCCACCGTTGTTCCTGAAACGACAATAAAACAAAAAATTAGTGCAGTTATGTGCGTACTGTATTATGGCATTGTGTGATGTACTGTACTGTACTGTACATGGCTGGTGCTGCTTGTGCTGAGCAGTTAGTAGGCGGTTACCGTAGTACTGTCAAACTAGTCTACTGTATACTGGAACTACTGTATACTCTGACTACTGTTAAATACTATGTACTGTAGATGGCTGGTGCTGCTCTCTCTGTAAAGAAAAAACTGTAACTACTGTATACTCTGACTATTGGGAAAGAAAAAATCTGTGCCATACTTACCTTTATCATACTGTACTTACAATACTACAGCACAGCACTACTTTCCTGATGCTTGCCCATTACGCGCGATCACAATGGGCAACACAGTGGCAATATGGTCTATATATTTATTGCAGCGTTCCACGGTGAGTACATCATTCCAAAAACTCATTATGCCTTTCAACAACTCGTCCTTTTTGGAGGGTTTCGCCACTTTCCGGATATGGTCCTTCAGTTGATGCCAGACCATTTCGATCGGATTGAAGTCTGGCGATCTGTCATTGGGAAAAAAAGGACAATTAGTTTAAGAGATACAGTACACAGTAAAAACAGTGGGGAACAAAAATGGGACACGGTCTACTGCACTTACTCCGCTGGCGTCTTCACCCAGTTGATACCGCGCTCAAGGATATGCGCTGTTGACGTGGTGTGCTTCGGATCTTTGTCCTGGTAGAAGCGGTGACCATTGGGGAACTCGTGTGTAATGTATTGCATCTCAGGCACAATGTTGTCTTGGAAGAAAGCTTTATTCATGATTTCTATAGCAAGAAAAGAAAAGTGCTCAAAAAACTGCACAATAGTACAGTACAGTGCATACAGTAAGGCTAGACTAGTAAAGTACAGTGCATAAGGCTACATTATATTTGATATAGTTTACCTTCAAAGATGACAATGCATCCTGGTCCAAGCCTAGAGATGGCACCCCACACATGCAGCTTCACGGGGTGTTTTGGCTGCGGCTTCAAAGATATGCGTCCTTTTTTGTGGAACGCAAAGGTTGCAAATCTCTCCAGCGACACAGTAGACTCATCAGTGAAGATGCAATCCTGGAAAGTTTCCCCACTGTCGATCCATGCCTGGGCCTGGACCACTCTTTTGATTTTGTTAGCGTCCCGTATCATGGGGTATGCTCTGTAATGACAAGGAATAAATAATTTTAACGGCACAGTACAGTTTCCGAAACAACACTTTTACCTCCTGTACTGTCCAGTACTAACCTCACACGTCCATATTTCCATCCAATGCTGCGTCTCATCTTCTTTATGCTGGTCTCTGATACAGCGAGATTGTGCTTTTCCTGCAGAGTGTATTTGACGCTTAGTGCACTGTTCTCATCATTCTCCTCACTTATTTTGTCCACCAGAAGAGTTGTCTCCCTGCAATGTAAAGAAAATATATTGTTAATATACAAAATATATATACTGTTGCAATATAAATATAAAGATACAGTACAAAATATATACTGTTCAGTATACTGTTGTAATATAAAGATACAAAATATATACTATATACTGTTGCAATATACAGTAAATATACAAAATATATACTGTACAGTATACTGTTGTAATATAAAGATACAAAATATATACTATATACTGTTGCAATATACAGTAAATATACAAAATATATACTGTACAGTATACTGTTGTAATATAAAGATACAAAATATATACTGTTCAGTATACTGTTGTAATATAAAGATACAAAATATATACTATATACTGTTGCAATATACTGTACAGTAAATATACAAAATATATACTTTTCAGTATACTGTTGTAATATAAAGATACAAAATATATACTACTGTATATACTGTTGCAATATACAGTAAATATACAAAATATATACTGTTGCAGTATAAATATAATGATACAAAATATTTCTGGATCTACATTTTTGAAGATGTTATAAATATACTATACTGTACTGTACTTACGCGTTAGCTACCCTTGGTGCCCTTTTGAGTTCTCTGTTTTTTCAGTGTGCATGATAGCTCAAGGTGGTTGCAGGCACAACGATGCCAGAAGTAGCTAACCAGCGTTGGATAGCAGCAATTCGGTGTTCGCTCGTGTACATCTCCTTAATTTGCATGCTGAGATCCTTGGAAATCTTCTTAACAACCATTGCTGCGAGTAGAAAGAAATACAGTTCAAACACAAGAATGCATATTCAATGTTTAGTCGATGTGTATTCAATGTGCAGTGAATCCACAAAATGGATGGTGTATTTATACGGTAATGACTCATGCCCACTTTCAACACCTGTACCTCGCTGCCATGCATAAAAGGTTACACACTTTGCATACAGTAGCACACCACTTGATTATGTTTATCTGAACTTGCCCTCGTCCAGATACTGCATTTTGCCACCTGCTTCCATGGAGCAACCCCAATTCTACGGACGCAGGAACCCACTCGCCTCTGCCGTGCCTGTCAAGCAGAAAAAGCGAAAGGCGGTTGCCGTTCCCACGCCAAGGCCAAAGCGACAGGCTAAGGCCAATAAAGAAAACCTTCCGCTGACCCCAAAGGCTAAGGGTTTTCATAGACGTAAACCTTATTATGTCAAGAAGATATACAGTGATGTACTGTCGATGCAAAACGATTGGCAGCCAACCCATCGAACCCGCAGACCACCACCTCCCATACGCTTCGACGACTCTGCCGCCGCCGCTGTCCCGGAAATCTTCAGCCCATCTTCTCCACCCCTCGTCGACGACGCTGCCGCCTCTGAAATCCACGGGTCACTTTCTCCTTTGCTCTTAGACGACTCTGCTTCTCACCCGGAAATCCAAAGGTCCCTTTCTCCATCATTCTTCGACGACGCTGCCGCTTCTCCTCTACCGGATATCCACAGGTCACCTCCTCCATCCTTCACATCCTCCGTTGCACCCATCCACCCAGATGTCCAGACGCCAAGCACAAGAAGCAGCTCGTTTGACCGGATGCTCAATGGGATAAGTGTGGATATCCCCGGGAACTCTATTTTGCTGGCAAAGATAGATTTGCTTCTGGAGACAATGCTAGATATGGAGCGACGGATGGAGAAGATAGAGGCTGACATAGCAGGTATACATTATTTGCTCGGTGTTCATGCCCCTGTTTCCCAGGCGCCGGAGCAGGGGGGTGACATGGATATGATGAATGGGACCTACGACCCCCTTCCATCACCAAGCGCACCCCCTCCACCAGAAGATGTAGTGTACCGTAGTGTAGTGTACTGTATGCCGTTGAGGAGGAGGATAACATGACAACCCCATCAAGATGACGCCAGGAGACAACACGGCGACCAAGACCGGAGGAAAGCTTCCTCCCAGACAACCTACCATCGCCCGTCGCCTCAAGTACACCCGCTCCCAAAAGACCTACACCCGCTCGCATCGATACGGTGCCCGACATCACCCTGTGCGATCTGACACCGGCGCTCAGGGAGAAGTATAGGGTGAAGAGTGCTGGTACACCCCACAAGTATGCCATGTTACTTTTTAAGCAGCATGTTCCCTACTCGTTGTACTGCGACTGAGCCTTCAAAGTGAACTACGAGGGAAATCGCGTAAAAAAAGCGCTTCCTGCCAATTTAAGACAGAACATTCTGGATGAATTGCGGCGCTTTTATCCAATTACAGATCCTGTAATGAGAGGCGTTTGAGACTGCATTAATGGCGTTTTGCGCCATGCAAGGCATCGGCCATGGACGGACCATGTGGAGGACATACTGTTGTGCTAAACTGTATTGTGCATGTTTTGACCTGCTGTACTTAAATAAAGGAGATGTTGTTGTGTGTTTTTTAACTTGTATTTACTGTATACAGAAATGTTGCGACTTGTAACACACAGGACATACTGTACTGTACCTGCACAATTCCAGTCCCTGAAGGCCGCAAACAGGCACGGTTTTCAAGGTAAGGTTGTCCTGAAAACCGGGCCTGCCTGCTGCCCTCGAGGACTGTCGTGGTGCAATGGTGCAGGCCTGACTGACCGTTTTGCACACCATCCCACTGTACTGTATACTGTACTGTATGTTTCTTTATTAATGGAGATGTTAAGTTTTGTATACTGCATTTTATGAATAAACATTTCTTATTAATCACAGGTAAGACCATACTGTTGTGCTGTACTGTATTGTACATGTTTTGACCTGCTGTACTTAAATAAAGGACATGTTGTTGTGTGTTTTTTAACTTGTATTTATACAGAAATGTTGTAACTTGTAACACACAGGACCTACCTGCACAATTCCAGTCCCTGAGGGCCGCAAACAGGCACGGTTTTCAAGGTTGTCCTGAAAACCGGGCCTGTCTGCTGCCCTCGAGGACTGTACTGGTGCAGACTGTTTTGCACACCATCCCACTGTATATGTTTTGACTTTAATAAAGGAGATGTTGGGTTTTGTATAATTTATGAATAAAGAATTTGTTTTTAAAGCATGTGACTGTAAACCATACTGACTGACTGTAGATGTTTTTACTTTCTATACATAAATAAATGTTTTCACTACTGTAACAGTAAACCATACACCTGTTGATGTTTTGAATTGCTGTGCACTTAAAATGTTTCTACATTGTACAGTATTTGTAAATAAATGTTTTTGTACTTACTCCACCAATAAAAGAACATGTTTATTTGTTTTACATTGTTCCATTGGCTCCATTGTAACAAAATACAGTGTTTCTAGAATGTCGAGGCATACTGCACTGTATACTGTAGGCATGCTCAGTATGAGTATCAAAAAAAAATAGAAGACGCATACTGTACTGTACTGTATGTACTGTCAGTGTAATACATGTAGAATAAATGCATAGTTTTAATTTTTTCGGGTTTATTACACAGTATACTGTACTGTATATAAAAAAAGTATTGTATACTGTTCGGCCGGAAAACATCAGCATACTTGTGCTTGGCGGCGATTGTCGTTTCTTAGTTGGCTTTAACATGACCCTTCGCCTTTTGCCATCTGCATGATCATAGATACAGGAAAAAGCCGGTGATACACACCAATACCCTCCAACAAATTGTGGCTTAATACGATAAAAACGGGTCGCTACATAACCTTTTCCTTATTGCACGCTTCCACGTATGAGGAGCTGGCGAAAATTTGTAAAAGTCATAGTTTTCGATAAAATACTGATAAGTTTGAACAACTGTTGCCATCTTATCTTCTGTTGCATTAATCGTGGCCCATATCAAATACGCGTAACTTCTGTCGGGTTTTTGGAAAACGGGCTGCACTTGAACACTCATGGTGGGCGGCGGGTCTCTGGAGAATACTGTAACCGAAACTGGTCTTTGTCTTTCTTTAATATGAAAAGCCTAAATTGATACATTTTTGCAACCTCTTCCTTCAGTCTCAAGGCCAAGTTACAATGGCACACTGTGGTACAGTATCTTATTTAAATGAAACACCTGCAAGTCGACACATTACTGAAGCGCATGCGCATTACAATTCATGAATATCTGCCATCTGGCAGACACGCGAAGAATTTCAACCTATTAAATCAGAACCACTCTCAATAAACACATCAACCGCGCGTCAACCCGTGGCTGAGAACGCAAAATGAATGCGGCATGCTCTGGGTGAAGTGCATCGCATTCCAGGAAAAAGCCAGGGAAAAACCGGCGATGTTTTAGACTCAGATGCGCCGCAGCAGTACTTCATAGACTCCTTCTCTCCACCGGTCAGCCAATTTGTGTTTTCCCGGTACTCCCAAGTTGCGGAGAAGTACCGCATCCCTCGGCTGAATGTCCCGATGTTTGACCTTGTGGTCTCTTGTTACCAGTCTTCAGCTTCTCCGTAGATCTTTCAGCTTGCTGATAGGCCTGTAGCAGGTTCTCTTGTAGTCTTAGCACATATTTGAAGTGAGTGGCATTATGAACTGCATCAGTAGAGATCCTCAGCCGTATGTCTACTGGCAGTCGGGCTTCTCTTCCGAACATCAGGAAGTAGGGCGAAAATCAGGTAGATTCATGGCTGGTACAGTTGTAGGCGTGTACTAGCGTTTCCACATGTCTACTCCACTCAGTCTTTTGCACCCCCGTCAAGGTGCCCAGCATGTCCAGTAAAGTGCGATTGAACCGTTCAGGCAAGGTGTCCCCTTCAGGGTGGTACGGGGTGGTTCGTGATTTGGTGATGTGCAAGATCTTCAGCAATTCCCGTATAAGTTTGCTCTCAATGTCTCTGCCCTGATCAGAATGTAGTCGGTGGGGAAGCCCATAATGTATGAAGTATTTTTCCCAAAGCACCTTGGCTACTGTGATGGCTTTTTGGTCTTTTGTTGGAAAGGCTTGCGCATATCTCGTGTAATGATCTGTGATAACTAGCACATTGCAGATTCCCCGGCTATCCGGCTCAATACACAGGAAGTCCATGCATACTAAGTCCATGGGACCCGTACTTTTCAAATGACCCATTGGGGCGGCCCTGGTGGGCAGTGTTTTGCGTTGGATGCATCGGCTACACCGTAGACAATGATGCTCCACGGCCTCCCTCATTTTTGACCAGAAGAATCGATCTCTCACCAGTCCAAAGGCTTTGTCGACACCCAAATGGCCATGTTCATCATGTAACGACCGTAACACCAAGTATTGTAACATTTTAGGTAGAACCAGCTGCCGCCTACTTGGATGGTTATGATATTCCACAACCCGGTATAATAAATTGTCCCGTATTTCAAATGTATCTGCTTTTCTCATCAGAATACCCCCCACATCGCCAGGGGCATGTTTGAGTAGATCAGGACGGTTTCTCTGGATAGTGTGGCGGATGGCGCCGGCTATCGGGTCACGGACTTGATAACACACCATGTCTTTCCAGGATATGATCTTGTCATGGGTGATGTGCATGCCACTGGGGTCCCGGTATGCAGCCGGGATGGCTTTGGACGCACACCCTAAAGAATCCGCCACCCTTAATTCGGAGAAGGCTACTTGATCATTCACTATGGCTGCGGTGCAGCACAGAGCCCGCATCCCGGGGCCAGGGATTTCTTCCCATTGATCGTCGTCGGGGGTTGCGACCAGCCCCGGTCGTCTGGATAGGGTATCGGCCCCCACATTCAGGGGGCCTGGTTTGTATTTCAGGGTGAAATTGTAGTTGAAGAGTGCTGCTAACCAGCGATGACCAGCCGCATCCAGTTTAGCTGAAGTCATGATATACATGAGGGGGTTATTGTCCGTGCGCACCTCGAAAGTGATTCCATAGAGGTAGTCATGGAGCTTATCCACGATGGCCCACTTTAGGGTGAGAAACTCTAGCTTATGTACGGGATAGTTTTGCTCACTGGACGTCAGGCTGCGGCTGATGTAGGCTACGGGTCGTAATCCTTCTGGGTGTTTCTGATGCAGTACCGCCCCTAGTCCACTGAGACTAGCGTCCACATGTAGGATATAAGGTTGTTCGGGGTCGGCATAGGCTAACACCGGAGCCGCTGTCAGACTCTGCTTCAGGTCCAGGAAAGCCTGTTCACACTCTGGGGTCCACTTGTCCCCGAAGGGTTGTTGTGCGGGAGTTGCCTTTCGCCCCATGTCTTCGGGATATATTTTTAGAAGAATGTTGAGGGCCTTGGCCCGACGAGAATATCCTTCCACAAACCTACGATAGTATCCGCAGAACCCCAAGAAAGAGCGCAATTCTACAACGTTATCGGGTCGTGGCCAGCTTACTACGGCTTCTATTTTGGCCGGGTCGGTGGCTATTCCTTTCGCGGATACAATGTGTCCTACGTAGGTCATGGAGGTCCTACAGAAACGGCATTTATCCAAGGACAACTTGAGTCCCTTTTGGGCTAGACGGTCGAGCACCTTCAGGAGCCGGGTCTCATGTTCCTCTAGTGTTCGGCCGAAGACGATGATGTCGTCCAGATACACCAAACATTCTCGGGGGTTCAAGTCTCCCAAGGTTTTCTCCATCAGTCGTTGGAATGTGGCCGGCGCCCCACAAATGCTCTGTGGCATGCGAGTGAATTGATAGAATCCCAACGGACAGATGAAAGCAGTCTTCTCTTGATCCTCGGGGTTCATGGGTACCTGGTAGTACCTGTACCTGAGATCCAACACACTGAACCATTTGCTCCCATTGAGGGCATTTTCTATGCGTGGGAGTTTATATTGGTCAGGAATCGTGCGATTATTCAAAGTCCTGTAATCCACACGTAGTCTTTTTCCTCACCACCACCATGGGTGATGCGTAGGGGCTCCTTAACTCCATGACGATCCCGGCCTCCTCCATCTCGTGAATCATGGCCCGTACATCATCGACGTCCCTAGGGGCGATACGCCGGGAGCGCTCTGGAAGGGAGTCGTGTCATTCATCTGGATAGTGTGCTGGGCACTGCGACTGCACCCCACATCCATTTCTCCAGTAGAGAAGATGGTACGCCTGCCTTCCAATTGGCCCCTTAATCTCTCCTTCCACTCTTCGGGCAGCCCGGACGAGCCAAAGTCTAGTCCTGCCTAGGGGTATTCGGCGGTTTTGACCTGGACGGGCTCATCCACTAGACTGACCGGGTAGATCCGACCCAATTTCTGTCCCGCATCTATAGCCATGGTGAAGGGAGATAGATTCTGTACCAACACATAGATGTGACGAGGAATGGCAGCAGGCCAATCCCGAAATTCAGGCACTATTCGGTATCCCCTTCGAGCGTCTTCTTCCGTAGTGCTTTCCAATGAAAAGAGATATTCAGTGTCTTCTCGCTCGGCATATGAGCACCAGGCTGGCATTCTCTGTATTGCCCCTAGCTGAATTTTTTTTAGGCCGGTTCTGCCGCAGAACAACAGCCCATAGCCCTCGAGGCCCGAGGTTGGGGGGTCCGGGTCCACCTGAACGAGCTGCAGTTGAAGACTTGACATGGGCAATTCATTCGTCTCTTGCAAGTAGGCTCGGATAACAGCTTGTACAATGTCTGCATTGGTCCCCAGGATGATCGGGTACTTGGGTAGATCCTTGGGTTCCGGACACACGAGGGCGTCCACGTTCATAGGGTGTGACTTCCCGGTGTTGAGCTGCTGAATCTCTAGAGACACCGTCACGATGCCATCGATAGGGTAGTCTTCATTGCTCAGGCCACTTACTTTGATATGTTCGGCCGACTCTTACTTGGTGCAGCGCCTCCACCTGCAATGGCTCCCACCAGAGGGGGAGTGGTTCCTCGCAGGACAAATATATATCACTCCACACACACAGCATGTAAAATAACCAATGACTTTACTAACGCAACCATAACTTTGCATATAATCAACAGGTTTCCCTCCCTAGAGGAGACACTATACTACTGCATCTCGCAGGATGCAATCCCCTTCACCGGTTGCTCCCACCACATGTCTAGTACCCACACTCAGTGTTCCCCCACCCTCAAGTGAGGTATGTGTGTGTGACTGCGCAGCCACTATGTCCTGATATAGATATATGGTATAGTTGGTGCACTTGATGATGTTACCTGCCGAGCACTCCAGCTCCCGGGCCTGCCAAGGAACTTCACAAAGGATCAGATGACGGATGAATTCCAGGTCTACCTTCCGGGGCGATCCCACCCGGTCGGCTGCTGCTGCGGCTGTTGAGGTCTGAGCCCAAACCTCTGGCCGGATAGTGCAACTGTCTCTGTAGCTGTAGTTCTCCGGTGGGCACTAAAGGGTACTGTAACTGAGGGCCGGTCCCTACTTCCGCTACACTCTACGGGGTCTCAGGGCCTAACTGGGCCGGGGTATATGGCCTAGTGTAGGGGCAGTTAGCCTCCCTACACATAGAGCTCCTTCTCCTTCCTCCTCCCGCTCGGCTCTGCCGGTGTGCTCCCCTGCACAACCTTCTAACCACCTCCCGATATCCTGGCTGCCCTATAGGCTCCCTGGCATCACCTGGTCTCGCTATGCCTGCTGGGACTCGTAGTCCCGTGCGCTCCACCCTATAGGAGCCGCTCCTCTTTCGCGGGCTTTGCAACCTCTGGCTGTGAATTCGCGACCTCTGATCCATCTTTACCTCCACGGCCCGCCGCGCTTGCGTGAACATCCAACATGGCGGCGCCCTGATCGCTCGGATCACTGCGGAGCCTCTGGTACGCCGTAGCGCTCCCTGCACTCGCTGCAACCTTCCCTATTCTCCCCACATACAGAGATAGGGGTGAGTCTGGGGAGCCAGTGAGATTCCATTGAAGTCTATAAGAGGCAGATGGTAAAAATCAGAGCCACTGCAGGTTAATCATTATGCTGCGATCATTTAGATTCAGGACTACCACACAGAATCTCTCATGGAAGTCGAAGGAAAATTCCATGCGGTCGTGCTCAATCGACAATCGGTGGTATCGCAAGTTAATGAATTATCCACACTGTTAGGTCTATATACCTGACTAGACCGTAGAGCAGGTAACTTCTTTTACTCGACCCGTGAAGATTCATCACGCAGCTGCTATACTCTTTGTTCTCAGATATGATAGTTACGAGCTCGGAGTGAGAGAACGACAGTCACACAAGGAATGCATGCTGAGTTCT
The DNA here is from genome assembly GCF_040206685.1 of Ascaphus truei. Lineage (NCBI taxonomy): Eukaryota > Metazoa > Chordata > Amphibia > Anura > Ascaphidae > Ascaphus > Ascaphus truei. The sequence goes on from NC_134483.1 coordinate 371,970,488, forward strand.
CACAACTGACATTTAATACAAAGAGAGCAGTTTTTATACACAATGCAAGGACAGAAAAAAACGCTGTCATATGTTACATATATGGATACACATCTAAATTTACATGTAACCTTTACATATTGCCTTTTCTGTAAATCTTAAAACATTTACTGCTGAGTAACAGCTATTTAGTGCGATCATATAAGGCTTTGGTTGGTCGTGCTTCTTGGGCAGATGACATGTTGAGCCAGCTGATCTAAAACTTAACGGAGACTAAAATATGTAACTATTTAAGTCCCTAAGTAGAATGAAGCCGACATACATTGCCTTAACCTATTCAGGTCCTGAAGGGAACAAAACTTGACAGATACAATTTTTAACCTTACATTCCCTCCTGATTGTTCTGGAGGAACAATCCAATCGACCAGTCCCATTTATTCTTCTGCGTCCACTCAGGAGAGGAAAAACTCCAAGGGAGAATCCTCGCAGAAACCTCCCTCTGTTAGGTATCTCGTTTGATAATCAGAGATGAATATATGGGTGGTTGACGAGTACCAAGAGTATTGGTATTTCTTGCTCTCATTGTGGGAGACATATACGTAACTGTAGAAGTAGAAACAGCTTTTTTTGGCAAAAATAGAGCTGATTACACTTTTAGCCATCTAGATTAATACATACACATGGAGTAATAAACCTGCGATTATCCTAATTCCGTAAAGAATTTAATTCCCAATACACCGAGCCAATTTCCAAGGCAAAAGATCCAATCGAACCCTTTTGGTTCCTCTCGCATTCTAGATTGAATTTCTGCTAGAGTATCCATATCATGGTGCATACTTTTTGATTGGTCATCAATATAAGCACAGCATTCTTTACCCACTAATTTACAAACCCCTCCTCGTGCTGCCAGCAGATAACCTAATGCCATACAATTTTGCAATACTGTTGCGCTAATTTTTTGCTATTTGCTACTGAGCCTTAAAATAGTGTGTTTTAGTATCGTTAAAAACGGCATCTATATTGACTACTAAAAAAAATCTCATTTTGCATATAAATCATACATTCCTAAAAAGGGTATTAGACCTCCCGCAATTCTCTTAACTGAGCTACTTTTAGTAATTAATGCCTTTCAATTTCATTCTCTTTGCTTAGGTAAGGTGAACATTATTTAAATTCTATTTCTGAGAATAAGTGGGGGTTGGTGTGGGTTAATATTTCCTAGGAGCGACTGCACAACATATACATCTTACATACTACATTTACTCAGAATATCGGAACAGACAAAATGGCTGCCATAGTCAAAATGGCTGACTTGTGATCCTTTCCTTGTGGTTGACACACGCCCTTGGGTGACCTCCCCACCTTCCTCATATCCAATCTTCTCAGTCCCCTCTTATCCTTTAGAGACAGTCTTTTTAAAGAACAGTTAACCATATCATAGTCCTGCCGGACCCAAAAAATAGTCCCATAGTGCATAACTTGATTCCTTTCTGGCCATTGTATTGGCCCAGTTGATTTCTTCTTTGGTCTCTTCTTCTGGGGGACTGTTGACATCTTTATCACCAAAAAGAGACATAGCATCGGTGGGGGGGTTGCAACGCACTTCTGGACCAAAGTTTTGCTGTTCATAACATATATATATATAGAGAGAGAGAGTAATGAGTAGGACAGACACACATACAAAAACATCCACTAGCTTCGCCCCTAGCTAAATAATCTAACCACCAAGTCCCAACAAATCCCAACCCTCAGCTCAACCTTCAAACACTGGAACCACTTTTCCCAAATAACATAACCTGGTCTAGTTGCAGGATAATACTTTATCTATCCTTCTGTCACAGAGTCAATAACTTCCCCAGGGCAAAGTCGTATTTCTACTCCCTTCGTAACCAATTTCTTATATATATATATATATATTTCTACAAATATCTTAAAACCTATTGTAATTTTTCCAAGGGGTTAAATATAATTCTCGTGTTCCTGGGGTGCAACCTATTGGGTATGGATAGTACATTGGGTTATATTGCACATAAGATGTGGGCTTTGTCTACCAGGATTCCATTATACAGTATAACAAAATATTCTTGTTACTATCCTATCGTCTTCATGTGGACACCACTTATATAAACTTAATAGAATAAACTCTGTAATTAAAATAATAAAACCTGTGAAAAAAAGGTTATTAAAAAGTTCAAAGTTCATATGTTGAAGTCCGGATTTTCTTCCTACGAACTTATCTCCTTCTTTGGTTAGTGCCGGGTTTTCTTATGAACCAAAACACCAACTGAGAACGGCTGTGTCTTTAGGCCATCCCTCCTGTGTTGAGGTTTAATTTGAAGCGACTGTAGGTGCACTTGTGTAACATGGATCCAGGAAAAATACTCTGTCGGGGTAGAATCTGGAATGGACTTCTGCACTTTAGATGAAAAGCGCTTTTGCGTCACCTTTATCTTCATCTAATTGGAAGGTCTGCACCTAGACATGAGACACTCAGACAATTGCATTAGTTTCACACAATAGATGCTGATTAAAATCGTCTGTTTAGAGCATAAACATACAACATTAAATCTACAAGGTACCTGGGGTGACCATTGGTCTTCCCATGAGAAAAAAATATTTCTGATTGTCACATTAGGCCAGGCCAAATACACCTTTATATTTAAGGGATCAGTCACAAGACAAAACAGGCAGAAAAATAAATTGCGGTTTATTCGGATAAGACCTCGGAGACACACAGAAACACAAGAAACAGAGAATATACTTTGGGGGACCTTATACTTATTAGGGAAATAACTTGGGGTGATTTGGGCTTCAAATCCAGGAGTCTGGGTGACACAGGGAAGCCCTGGTGTAATTCACCCTGCGTACCGTCAAATCATGCCTGCTTGCTGGGGAAAATTAAATGACTACCAGCACCTTGGCCCCCCAACTCCTGCAACCAAAATAATTATATTTCCACCCAAATATCCCCCTAAAACTGACACACAAGAAATTTCACAGTTCCGCTAAGGGAATATGACATCGGAAATAACAGGGTCAGTTCACTTTCAGGCACTCCATATCTGAGCTGGGGCATTGGAATGCTTATTCACATGCTAATTCACCAACCTGGGTTTAATTCACAGGACAAGCACAATGCATTGCAGGTTTAGAACATGTAAAACCAACATGTAGACACAAGAGCTTGCACTCCACCATTTGCACCTATCATGTGGGGTTCTAAAACCTTCTCTTCTCTAAGACACCAGCTAAGAATACCTTGCTGGCAGGCAAGACAGGCCAAAATATCCCCCCCTTTTCCCTCATGTACAGGGGACTCTGCTCTGCAGCTATTTCTCAAAAGGGGCCACCCGTACAAGGCAATCAATTTATAAGTTCGCACAGGCAGCTGCAGGCCCATGAGGCAAAGGGAATACACAGAGAATGCATTAACTAGCCCACTGGTCTTACACAGTTAATCCCACAGACACAGTTCCTAGCTTATAACCTTATGGGGGACAGTATAAAAGGGAAAAGAAAAATTACAGGCAACATAGTAAGGTACAATATTATACCCAAGAGCTGACACTCTCAGCCCTTGCCATACGGTTTCAGGGGCAGCCAGCAATAATAACAGCAATAACACCCTCCTTTTTTTCACTTTGATTACATGTGAACAATATCACATAAAGGATAACAGCATTTAAAGCATAACCTTAATGGAATTGATTGATGTATAGCAAAACTAACCTGAAACCTTTGGGTATAAATTTTACATTAAAAATCTCAACAAAAAAAACCCTACTGAATATAAATATAATCTGCTATAGTCTTCTGACAGAAACTTTTAGAACACCAAATAACATCTGGTTTGCTGAAAGAACAACCTGTAGCATAAAAAACTTATAGACACAGATTTAAAGATGGGACACAGTTGAGAAGAAGATGGTTAAAAATGATAAAATATTAAATATTTGATCAACTTTGCAGAAAAATAATTCCACATAGAACCCTCTAGTATACTGGCAGACCTGGCTAGGGTCCATTTTCCTTGTCCGTTGCTTTACTGCTATTACAGGGTCTGCACAATTATACGTGCCTCAGCACTAGAGTTTTTGGACATTGGACTAGTGGTTACTTTATCCACTTGTTCAAACTGCAAGACACTAGTTTAGTGATTCTATGCAGTTCATCAGTGATCCAGAACATTACATTGTGTTCATACTATAGGATCTGAGCGTTTAATATTTGTTTTAATCCCCATTATTTTACACGGATAATAAAGATTTATGTTTTAACCCCTTCATTACCCACCCACCCACCAGGTGTTTAGAGTGCTCATTCTAGGTTACTGTCCTCTGTTCATTTGAACTCTACATTAGTCAATTTCACAATTATTTCCATTTCCGACCTTATAACAAGCTGAAATATCTTTCTGGGCATCCTGCCAAAACCTTGTAACAGAAAAAACAGTTAATTACTGGTTACTGCAATACAATTTGGGACAGCTTGAAATATGCAGCTCCTCACACATTCAACCAGCTTTTACAAAAATAACAGACACATATTTTCTCACCTATTACAATAAATAGGAAAACAAAACAGTTTGATCCTGCAGACTAAATTAATAAAGATATCCCTTTTTTTTTCCATATCATAATTAACTTTTTTAAACTAATTTTAAAATGCTGAGCTTCTAGTTAGCTTTGTGTCTAGAATATATTTCGCCTGTTATTTCTATATAACATATTCACCTGATTTTATCTGTGGAGATTTAGAGGAAAATAATTGTAATTCTGTTTAAGGAAATAAATCGCCTGGTCAGTACGATAAACATCCTTATTATTCCAGTGACTGGACTGTTTACAAAAAGAATTCACTTTTTTCTTTATTCTTTTTCTCCACAGATACCCCAAATTCTCCCCTACCCAGTGTTAATTAGTTTATATTATATTGGGGGTGTACACCTTTAAAAATTAGATTTCCACATGAGCAATTAATTATATTCTTTATTTATAAGCACTTGCAAGTCCCTGAATAGTAATTTTGTATACAAACAATAAACCGGTATTCTTATTATTCAATGCGCATAAAACTTTTACATAGAATTCACTCAGATTCTTACAAGCACACACAGGGATTACTCAATCAATCAACCTTTTTTACCAAATCTATACTTAAAAATCTAATAAAACATGCTGAGGGAAAAAGATACCTATACCTGTTATAATCTTGTTTTCCACTTTTCAATTCAGACGGGAAAATATTGTTAATTTCAACTTAATATACACTCATACTCGGTTAATGTTGCACAAATAATTTGGGTTTGCATGTCTTTCGTTTCTCCTAAGAGCCATGCTGCCATTCACGATTTTGTACAACATTCCTATGCCTGTGTAAAAATAGCTGGCGGAAAAAAAAAAAAGTGGGTGTTACTTGCAGCTGCTAATACAGTACATGCAGGCAAGTGAGACAGAGAGAGACAGAGCTGATTTTGACATATTTAGAAACAAACCCTTGTAATTAATATCATTTGGTCTTCAACATAACTTTTTGCCTAACTTGAGGGGGACAGATTGTCAAAAGAAAAATCCCAGCTTTGTTGCTGTGCCTGAGTGTTAATTGAGGGACCTGTTCATCTCTGTGCCACACTGCATTCATCCCGTGAATAGTCCCTGACCGAGGTTAATTTTTGCCTAAGGTTCATCTCCTCCCCCTCCTCTGTGTAAAAGGTATTTCAATAGTGAGTGGTCTAGAGGCTGTTCAGTCAGGTTCTTAGTGAAATCATAAAAACTTCTTAGTTGAAGATTGCCTCAGTGCCTGTGACCCAGAAAGGGTTAAGGGGTTCAGGGGGTTTGAGAATGGAGACACTGGGGTAAATGGGGGCAACATATAGAGGTAATTGTCCTGATATCATATGGGCAGGAGATAGATATACATTTTTTTTTTAAATAATAAAAATTTCAGTTAGCAACATCTTTCATCCATAAGGGTAATTTTAACTCATACTACAGAACATTTCTTCATATACTTATAATCCCATAAACAACTTATAAAGGAATTTTTATCTTAACAACATACTGCACCGACACACTTTATTCGAGCAAATACCCGGTATGTACCTGGCAGATACCTGGAATGCGCCGCTCCTCACCTCTGACAAGCCCCGTTGCATTTGCCTTCCCAGCCTGGGTTCATGCCTGGCTGATGGGCGGCTGATCTGTTAAATGAGGATGATTAGGATTTAATAGGCTGCAATGCTTCGCGTGTCTACCAGATGGCATAAATTCATGAATTGTAATGCAGTGTATATATATATACTGTGCAGTATTGCAGCCAGCGGGAATAAAATGCTTCAATCCCTGCCTGAAAAATAACTCAATGTACTCGGGCAGAAAACAGTCACAAACCTCAATACACCCGGGTATACCCGAATTCGTGGGACTAGCCAAGCTCGAATAAAGTGTGTCGCCAGTGTACAATCGGGTTAGTTTAATCATTCTTAATATCATCTTAATTTAAACAATTATCTTATCCTAAATTACCATCATATCTGAGACACCATATACAGCCCGTTTCAATTAAACAACAGGGACACCAACCCTTTGTTATATAAATCAGGGACTCAAACTCTCGATTCTCAACTAAACAACAGGGACCCCAACCCTTTGTTATATAAATCAGGGACTTAAACCCTTGATTCTCAATTAAACAATAGGGACTTCAACCCTTTGTTAAATAGATCAGGGATTTAAACCATTGATTCTCAATTAAAGAATAGGGACTTCAACCCTTTGTTATATAGATCAGGGACTTAAACCCTCTATTCTTTTGCCCTATAAAATTTAGGTTCTTTAGATTCGCAAAGAAACGGTGAGAAACAATAAAATACGTTTTTCTCACCTTTTTTCTGTGCAAATCCCACTTTTTTCTGACACCATCTGTTAGGTCTATATACCTGACCAAACCTTAGAGCAGGTAACTTCTTTTACTCGACCCGGGGAGATTCATCACGCAGCTGCTATACTCTTTGTTCTCAGATATGATAGTTACGAGCTCGGAGTGAGAGAACGACAGTCACACAAGGAATGCATGCTGAGTTCTCACAACTGACATTTAATACAAAGAGAGCAGTTTTTATACACAATGCAAGGACAGAAAAAAACGTTGTCATATGTTACATATATGGATACACATCTAAATTTACATGTAACCTTTACATATTGCCTTTTCTGTAAATCTTAAAACATTTACTGCTGAGTAACAGCTATTTAGTGCGATCATATAAGTCTTTGGTTGGTCATGCTTCTTGGGCAGATGACATGTTGAGCCAGCTGATCTAAAACTTAACGGAGACTAAAATATGTAACTATTTAAGTCCCTAAGTAGAATGAAGCCGACATACATTGCCTTAACCTATTCAGGTCCTGAAGGGAACAAAACTTGACAGATACAATTTTTAACCTTACACACACTGACTCAATCATTGATGTGTCCAAAAAAAATATTATTTGAAACAGCCTAGAGGCAGGGCTGCAAACAGCAACGAGGAGGTGGCGAAGCCGGGACTACTGTCCGGAGCCCAGGAGGACGATCTCGGAAGTGAGTAGGACTTGTGGTCGATCTCCCAAGCCGTTCCTCAGCCAGTCTCACTCATGCTTAACAAGTCCAAGCTGAAGTTCTCAATATCACCCCCACCTGCAACTCATCACCTCCTTCCATCACTCAACAACGCCCCTATTCTCCTACCCCATTTAGCGAATACACCCCCTTTCTTTTATCCTCTGTTTGCCCAACTACCTCCATATTATCCTGAAAATTAGAATAGATTTTTGGTTCCCGTTAATAATACTTGTAGTTTTACATGACAGAGGTATGAAGATATCTTCTAAACCACTACTCCATCACAAACATCCCTTTCCTGTATTACATATTATGACATAATGGATAACAGGCTATGTCTTCCTTGAGTATTAAGTATGTTCTATAGTGCCAGGTGTGTGCTACGCCGTGCGTGCGCGGAATTTTAGTTGGCTGACGTTAGTCAGCCTTTCTATATAAGGGCCGCACGCGCGCACGGCAGGGAGAGGGGAGCCAACAGACAGCGACGAAGGTGAGGAAAATCATCTTTTCGCGCCGCTACCGGCGCTGAATGTATGTATATGTGTGTGTGTGTGTGTGTATATATATGCATGTGTATATATGTATATGCAGTGTTTGACAAACCTATACATTTGCACGCCCCGGGCAAGTGGATTTAACATCGTGGCGAGCTCCTATTGACCCAAGCAGCACACGTGTGGTAATAGGTGGCAAGTAGATTTTTTTGTTCGGCGAGTAGATTTTTTGGTGATTTGTCGATGACTGTGTATATGTATGTATATATGTGTGTGTATTTGTGTGTGTATGTGTATATATATTTGTGTGTCTGCACAAATCTAATACATTTTTTATTTTTACTAATGTTTTTTTTAAAATAAATAATAAATTACACATAAACACACCCACACACATATATAAACACACAAACACACTCAACACTGTATACTTACTCAACACAGTATACTTATGAAAAGCATACAGCATGTGCACGCGCATTCGCATAGGCACACGCGGCCGCACGCAGTATGTAACAGCCCTTACAGTGGGAGTACCATTGCCTTTAAAGTAGTCAAACCCAGTTCAAATCTTAGTCAGCTACTTTTTGTAAGGGTCGCACTGGGGTTACGCCCCTTCGGCACGTCATGCCGCTTACCTGCTGCCGCATCCCGCCGCAGCGGGCGACACGGCCGTGCTAGCGGGCCTACGCCTGCCTCTCTCCCCCTCAGCACATCGCCTCTGCCTTCCAAGAGTGCAGCAACCTCCATCCAATCACCTGCGGCCCGGCATGTTCTACTAAGAAGCCCAGCCCCTGGCATTCTGAAAATACTAACTGGCCGGGCTGCCGCGTCCTCCTCACCGCCCCCGCACACCACATCTAAAAAACGGGACCAGGGAGAAAAAACAAGGCAATTTCCGGGACGGACCGGCAACCGGAACAGCACAGAAAAAACTGGGACTGTCCCGGCAAGACCAGTACATCTGGTAACCCTACCTTTTTTGAGTGTATGTTTGTCCCTACCTGTCACTGTGTAACATGGGGGGGGGGGGGGGAGGGGGAGCCATCTTGATCCCTGGAAGCAGACACTGGAAGTTCTCACTGCTGAGGCTCCACTGACACTAACCCAGCCCCCACCTTCAGCAGCTAACCCTGCCCCCACCCTCTGCCTCTAACCCCGCCCCCACCCTCTGCATCTAACCCCACCCCCACTCTCTGCAGCTAACCCACCCCCACCCTCTGCAGCCAACTCCGCCTCCCCCTCTGCAGTTAACCCCTCCCCCACTCTCTGCAGCTAACCCAGCCCCATCTGTAGCTAACCCAACCCCCACCATCTGCAACTAACCCCGCCCCCAACCTCTGCAGCTAACCCCGCTCCCACCCTCTGCAGCTGCATTCAGAGCCGGCCTCTGCTCTTCTACACTCTGTTTCTCTCCTCTCTGCTGCCCCCCCCCCTCTGATGGTCAAAACTGGGACAGCCTCAAAAATCAGGACATTTTAAAGAATGTCGGGCAGCTGGGACAGACATTAAAAAAACGGGACTGTCCCGACTAAACCTCCTAGATAAATAGCCCAATCTGACAACCAATCGCAAACATGTACTCTATACTCTTGCTTTCTGCAAATTAACTGCTTGTGAGAGTTCATGGTGTGTTATAATTTGAGCTATGAATATAAGATGTGTTCATAAAAATTATGGTACTAACTTTTATTTTTTTTATGTATTGTTTTTTTTTTTATTTCAATTTTTTTATTAGGCATTGATACAGTATGCATTATTACAAAATATCTTGGCCTAATACAGGGTTTTTCTTTTTGGTGTTAACAGAGAAAGTCTCAACGCTCTCCCGACCCTTCTCCTTGGGTTGACAAGGCTAGCGTGAGGGTGGAAAGAGAAAGAGAGAGGGAGAAAAAGAGGGGGGGGGAGAGGGAGCGTTCCATTCTCCTCAGTTTCCGGTGATGGGTTTCTCTGAAGTCTCATCTATTGCTTCTTGGGGATAGGCAAGTTTTAATCTGCTGTTTGGGTCAGCCATGGTTCCCATATTTTAAAGAAGGATACCGTTGTCCTTTTCAGAAAGGCTGATAGCTTCTCCATTACCATTACCTCTTGTATTCTTTTCTTTACTGTTTGCTTAGGGGGGGGGAGACACCTTCTTCCATGAGGCTGTCACTGCACATCTAGCCGCCGTGAGAATGAAGGAGATTCATTTTCCTATTGGTCGGTCAATGTTCTCTATTGGCCTGGCCAATAAGTAGGTCAGCGGGTCAATGGGTATTGTAAGGTCTGTGACCTCTTTTATTATATTTTGTATGGTTTCCCAATATTTCTGAATTTCTAGACATGACCACCAGATATGGGCCATGTCTCCCTTTTGACCGCAGCCTCTCCAGCATAGATCGGAGGCCAGATGGTAGATTTGACTTATTCTGACTGGAGTAAGATACCAGCGAAACAGTATTTTGTAAATATTTTCCTTCATTGTGGTACGTATGGAAGTTCCTGAGGCTGATTCCCAAATACTTTCCCAGTCCTCTTGGTCTATAACTATATTCAATTCTGCTGCCCAATTAAGCATGTAGTCATGGATGGGGGCGTCTGTCGCCCTCTCCAATTCTGCATAGATTTGTGTTATAAGACCTTTTTGGTGGGCTGTTTCCTTGCACAGCCATTCAAAGCCAGTGAGAGGGGGAAATTCCAATGTTTGGGATAGTATTTGAATAAAGTGTCGAATTTGAAGGTATTTGAAGACATTCAGTCCTACTATTTCATATTTGTTTTGTAATCTTTGATAACTCAGGAACTGCCCTAAACTCAGGAAGTCGGCAACCGCCCGAATATTTTTGACCGTAAATTGGTCGAATTGTCTGGGCTCACAGCCAGGTGGAATTTTTTTTATTTTTTATAATTGGGATGAGTTGGGATTTAGGGGCCGTGAACTTGAATTTGAGTTTGCATTTCATCCAGGTCTCCCATGTGTATCTCATTGATCCTAATTTGAATTTACTATTCTGCATATCTTCCCTGCTCAGGGACCAAAGGCATGCTGGCAGAAAGGGCGTGCAGGCGTATTGCGTTTTTTTGTCCAGCTAGCAATATTGGCCTGGGTCTGCGTTCCAGACTACTACCTGTCGCAGCCGGGTGGCTTGATAGTATCTTGCAATATCTGGGACTCCAAGACCCCCTCTCCCCTTTGAAGCAAGCAAAACTGCCTTGGCGATTCTGGGTTTGTTACCCTGCCAAATAAAATGAAAGATTAGTTTTTGGATATTCTTCAATTCTGAGCCAGGGATGTGGACCGGGAGAGTCTGGAAGTAATATAACAATTTGGGGAATATATTCATTTTCACCGAGATCATTCTCCCGATCCATGATATTTGGTACCCTCCCCATTTAGCCAGGTCTTGTTTAATTTTCCGAAATAGGGCCAGGTAATTATGTTGATATAGGGATTGGTAGTTCCTCGATACCTTTACTCCCAAATATTTGATACAAGAGGAGCTCCATCGGTAGTTAAAATTTAGCTTTAGGAGTTTCACCTCTGACTCTGGCAGGTTTAGATTCAACGCCAGATTTGTCACTATTAATTTTGTAACCTGATATTCTTCCGAAGTCTAGGAGTTCTTTTTGGAGATTGGGGAGGGAAATTTGGGGTTTGGAGAGCGTTAAGATGATATCGTCCGCAAACAGGGATATCTTATATTGCGTATGTCCAATTTCTATTCCTTGGATGTCTACATTATTTCGAATTGTGGATGCCAGGGGTTCTATCGTTAGTGCCAAGAGGAGAGGGGATAAGGGACAACCCTGTCTTGTGCCATTTTTAATATTAAATCTCTGAAGACTGCCCCCTGGTAGTTTTACCATTGCTGACGGGTCTTGGTAGAGTCTACGGACCCCTTCTAGGTATGAATCCTTAAAGTCAAATTTACGCAAGGTGTGGTCTAGGAATAGCCAATCAATTCTATCGAATGCCTTCTCTGCATCTAAGCTTAGGAGTAATGCTTTGGTTCCAGTGAGGTGGACATGGTCTATGATATTAATTATCTTACGAGTATTGTCTGAGGCTTGTCTGCCCGCGACAAATCCTACTTGGTCAATGTTTATAAGTCTCGGTAAGATAGGGTTTAGTCTATTTGCAAGTATTTTGCTATATAGTTTAAGGTCATTGTTGAGAAGGGAGATTGGATTATAGCTTCCACATTGCATCGGGTCTCTGCCTTCCTTATGGATGATGGCACGGTTAGCGAGAGACACTTTGATTTGGGAATTGGGTTCCCCTCCATAAAGTGGTTGAAAATTTTTAGTAGATGCGTGGATAGTATAGGCAAGAAGCTCTTGTAGTAGACATTGGTGAACCCATCAGGGCCAGGGGACTTAGAAAGTTTTAGCACTTTGACTGCCTCTTCCAGTTCCTCTTTTGAAATCTCAGCGTTGAGGACTGTGTTTTCCTTCTCTGTTAATGTAGGGTGGTGGCAATTGTCTAGGTATATTTTTTTATAGATTCGGATGCTATTGGTTCAGGTTGGCCATTTTTGGATCTTAGGTTACATAGTTCAGTATAGTATTTAGTAAACACTGCTGCTATTTTGTTATCACTATATTGTATCTCACCAGATCTATTCTTGATCGCCGTTATTTGGGATCTCTTTTGTATTCCTCTCAGTCTGCTAGCCAAAAGTCTGTCGGCCTTGTTACCCTTATCGTAGTACTGTTGGTTAGTCCATTTGAGGGCCTTCTCAACATCTTCTAGCTGGGCTTGTTTAAGTTTCAGCCTGGCTGCAATTAGAGCTTTATAAATTATCTTTGAGGGGTTAGTTTTGTGGGCTTGTTCCAGCGTAAGAATATTGTCTGTAAATTCTTTGATCAGCTTCTGTCTGACTTTTTCCCATTGGACGCAATAGAGATAAATTTGCCCCTGATTGCTGCCTTATGGGCCTCCCATAGGATTGCTGGGGAAGAGACTGATCCTGAATTAAAAAAGAAGTAGTCCTTAAGTGAGGTTCTAATCTCCTTCTCTATCTCAGGATGGTTCAGTAAGGAGTCGTTTAGCCTCCAAGAATAGGATGTAGTTTTTTCGAATGGTACTGATAGGGTCAAGGTGACAGAGGCATGATCGGACCATGTAATCGGGCCAATCTCTGAGCCAATGGACGCCTCCAAGACATTTTTGGTTACCAGAAAGTAGTCTATATGAGAATAGGTCTGATGAGGTGCTGAGTAAAAAGTGTAGTCCCTCTGGCCTTGATGTTGAGATCTCCATATGTCCACCAATGAGAACTCACTCAGTATTCCCCTAAACCTTTTCCCCTGTTGCTGGGAGTGGGTTGTACGGGGGTGACCCATTGCGGTTGATCTGTCCTCGGTGGGGTTTAGAACCATGTTTAGGTCCCCGCCCACTAGTATCGACGACAGATATCCCGGGTCAACGCCCTCGAGAACTGTTTTTAGAAATTCCGAGGACTTTATCAAGGTAAAGTACTCCTGTACGAAACGCGTAGGTGCGTTCATTTAGTCCCCCCTTTTTCCCTGTATGTCTAGCCAGCATTAAATAACCTCTTTTTGTTACTATTTTGGAGTGGCCTGGTTTGTTTTCCTGGATTTTTACTACAGGATGTCTGGAGCTGTGCTCTATCTACGCCTATCTTCTTCCTTTGACATTTAATGACAGTATCTTGATTGGGCTGTGGAGGTCATTGGATTTTTTTTTATGGTGTGAGACCTTAGGACCCCTCCTTTCCCACTGGGGGGTCTTAATTCTGTAGCTTAGAAGCTCGTAGTGCCCTAGCAAACATATAGGATGGGTACATTTTCTGTGTGAGGCAAACCAGGTGTACAGAGGGGGAGGGAGGGGTGGAGAGGGGGGAAAGAGTGGGGTGAAGATCTGCTGGGACAGGGTCAGAAGATAGAGGGTAGAGGTGATTAGGTCCCTTCTAGGGCCTAACAAAAAGTCTCCAGGTCCTTGGGCGACCGGCATTTCGGCTGAGGTGCCCTTCGGGGGTGGCTCCGGCGTCGATGGCCGGTGGGCAACAGAGGGGTCCAGACCTTTTGGTGCCTGTAATTAACACTTTACCCCCCTTTTTCAGTTGTGGTGTTTAGTTTCTCTGGTATAGTTTCATTGAAAAAGAGAAGAAAAGAGGGAGGGTAGGGAGTGGGGGGGGGGGCGGGGAGAGGAGGGGGAATCAAAACCTTCAATCTTTGTTCTGTTTCGAGTTCAATATGAGGTTCTGCAGTGTTTAACAACATTCAACAACATTTTGGGTTTTATCGCGTGGAATCAACATTGCAACAAGTGAGCATGGCAATAGTTTGGCCCATGGCTTGGGTGTAGTAACACGGAAACCAGGGGCCTAGGAGCCTGAGATATTAGGGTCTGTGCCCCTTAAGGTAAGTGACAATATGGTCGCCTGGGGAGGCAGTAGTTCTCCATGTGGGGGGGGGGTGAGTGGGTGTGGGGAGGGGGGGTGAGTGAGGAAGGGAGGGGGGGGTGGTGAGGTTGGGGGGAGGGATGGTATGGTTGGGGAGGGTGAGGATGGGGTGGTGGAGTGTGGGGAAGGGGGGTGGGGGGAGGGAAGGTATGGTTGGGGAGGGTGAGGATGGGGTGGTGGAGTGTGGGGAAGGGGGGTGGGGGGAGGGAAGCTGGGGTGGGGGACAATATGGAGAGGAGGATTCGAAGTCTTTCATCACTATTCTGTTATGGGTTCAGAACAAGGCTCTGCGGTGCACAATAACATTCAACAGTAGTACAACATCTATCATGTGGAGTAAACAAAACCGCAAGAATATCCAACATAATAAGAGTCTAGGCCATATGTTTAAACATGTTCATACAGATGACTGGAGGATCAGTGTCCGTTCCGTGGATTGGACATTGCAGCTTATTCAGTGACCGAGGACAATCTCTATGATGACAGCATATCAACATTCAACAAAATTTCAACCTCTGTTGCGCGGAGTAAACATAACCGCAGGGGTAAACAACAAAACAATAACTTAGTCCATGAGATTAAGTATAGCCTCTTGGTTAACTGGGGTGACCATACTATGGGGTACCTGGGTTATTTGGGAAGTCCTGTTGAGATGGGGGGGGGGGGGGGCGCTTGAGTGAGAGTTACCCAGTGAGCAGGTAAGGGATATGGTCTATTTTTAATGCAGAGGGTGCTTGGGGGGGGGGGGGGGTACCTGGGGATGGGGGGGGGGAAGATGCCAGGTGGGTGGGGGGGTGGTCGGAGCGGGGGGGAGTGAGGGGAGGGGGGGAAATGGGGGGGAGGAGATCGGAGTGAGGCTGCTGTTTTTGCCTTCCTTGTCCCTAGCGCTGTGAGCTGTATCCTTGAGTGCTCTCTTTTGTGGGAGGGCAAAGGGGGGACACTGAGGGTGGGAATATCCACATTAAGATTAATATATAACTATGTACAGTGATCGGAGTCTCTTTGCGAGAGTGTCTATAGTTAGTATTTAGTCCAGGCAGCTCTCCACAAGCCAACAGGTTGTGTGGGCCGGTTACAATAACTGTGGACATTACTGGGCCTGCTTTCTGGCCAACTGATATCTCAGGGGGATCGATCGAGAGTTCGAGCAATGGTGGTGGATCTGCCCCACTGTGCTGCTAGGTCTACCTGCGCGCCAGTATTACAGCCGCGTGGGTCGGGCTGGAGTTTGGAGGCATATATACTCACAGTTACCGGTGTGTCAAGCTCTCCACCCGGGGGTAGGATATCAGGCCTTAATATACGCCCTTGGCCTAAGCGGCTCTGGCGTAAATAGACTCTCTTCTCCCCTTTTGAAAAAGGGGCAAGAGAGGGAGAGAAGGGAAGGATGCGTCCCCCACCCCTCCTACCCCCCACCCCTCCCGCTCGCGGGGGTCGATTCTTCCATCCACCCCTCCCATCGAATCAAGCCGGAGGGTTGCGCCTCTCAGGATCGCCTGCTTGCCGTCAGCTTCGGGGCCTCGGGAACTGCTTCTGCTGTGGATGTCGTCTGCGGCTGATGTCGAGGTAGGATGTTGATGTGGGATTCTCCCTTAGTAGCTGTGCTTCTTCTTGAGACGGCTGCTGGTTGATATAGTATCTTCTGGCAGTGCGCTGTGTGTATTCTCCGCCAGATTTTCCGTTCTCCTCCGGGTTTCATTGCTCGGTTTCCCTTGAGTCTCAGGGTTGGTTTAGATGACGGAGCTACAAGTGTAATAGTTAACGGGGTAACCAGGTAGGAATTGGATGGAGGGGCAAACTTGGACGGCAGGTATGCAGCTTTTGTTTATTTGGCTCTCTGCTGTTTTTGTCCCGCTAGCCTCTCAGAACTGTGACCGGTGGTTCCGCTGTGTCTGGTTTTTGAGATCTGGAGGGGCCAGTGTTCCAATCAGAGGGTGGGCTAAGGCCCATTGCCCTTGCAAATTGTGCCATATCCTCTGGGTGCCTTATCGTAAGGAATTTGCCGTTCTTCTGCACTATTAGCTTGAACGAAAACCCCCACTTATATTTGATTTCGTTGTCACCTAGTAGGATGGTCAAAGGTTTCATTTCTCTGCGTCGATTGACCGTGACTTTCGATAAATCATTATATATTTGTAGGGGATCATCCTTAAATTTGATGGGCTCTTGTGCTCGGCAGGCCTCCATTATTTTCTCCTTGATGGAGTATCTGTGGAGGCGGACGATTACATCTCTGGTTCGGTTAGGGTCCTCGAACCGCAGTCCCAGTGCGCGGTGGGCTCTGTCCATTTCCAGATCCTTGTGGTTGAGGTCTCCACACACCGAGGTGAAGAAGTCTAGGAGGTATGGTTTTATTTGACCAGGTGGAAACGATTCCGGTATACCGCGGATCCTGATATTTTGACGTCTGTCGCGGTTCTCGTGGTCCTCTAGACTGTCCCTCAGACTACAAATCTCTGCGCCCAGCCGATAGAGCTCATTGTCTGCTGCTTCTTGAGACTGCAGGGTTTCGGCCATTTTGGATTCTAAGGCCGTGGTGCGCTCTGTGAGGCCAGTGATATCCTGCTTGAGTTCTGTGACTGCCGCTCGCAGGTCTGCTTGTAGTGAGGTGTGGAGTTTATCCAGCATGGAAGCCATAAGCTCCTGCATGTATTCTCTAGTTAGCCCTTCTTCTGGTAGCAGGGATTCCTCGGCTCGATCTCGGTGTGGTGCTGCCTGCTTGGTGCCGCGTGCGCTGGTTGAGCCAGCGCCATCTTGATTTTTGGATGCAGCGTCCGAGCTCCGTTGTGAGGGAGAGAAGAATTTTGAGACTACCTGCCCGTCATTGCTGCTGAGGATGCGGCTTGAGGAGAGCGTTTTGGGGTTTGTAAATTTAGGGGGGAGGGGGGGAAAGTGCATGTAATACTGTTAATATGCGAGGGTCTGTGGAGCTCCTCTCTCACACGACCGTCCTCATCGGCGTCCTGGACCTTTATGTATTGTTTTAATGAACAGGGTGTCAGAAGAAAATTACATCTATGCTAATCTTTATCTGCAATGATTTAACATGAAATATATATTTGTAGACAAATGTGTGCTATGAAAAATGTCAAAATGGGTAAGTCACCAAAGTGCCTGAGATTGTTTGGGTCATTGCAATCCTAATAATCATACCATGTTTCAATCATACTGTAAGATTGCTCTCTAAACACTAACAAAAATCATCTAGCCACACCCCTGACCTACGTGAGTCAGACTTGGTATACATACGTGTTTGTTACATTGCTGTTCTACAGACGGAAGAAAAAACGGTAACAGCAAGGTAGGTAACCCCAGCTATGAATTATTATGCGCAAAGGCAGCTAGCATAGAAAACTTTTTGACTGCAGATACAGTACATGAAGACCAGTTAACACCAGTGCAATTTGTCACTGACCTGTTGGGCAATGGAGCGGATTTAATCATTGAAACTAAAAAGTTTAGAATATACCAGGGGTGGCCAACTCCAGTCCTCAAGGGCTACCAACAGTTCAGGTTTTCAGGATATACCTGCTTCAGCACAGGTGGCGTACTCAGTGGCTCAATCATCCACAGCACCACCTGTGCTGAAGCAGGTGTATCTTGGAAACCTGACCTGTTGTTAGCCTTTGAGGACTGGAGTTGACTCAAATAGAAGAGCTTGTGTCCTTTTATATTATGACAAAAAAGGAAGATATGCTCAAGTTCATGACAGTTCTGTCTGTGAAATGAGTGTGTCTTTTCTCAGATTGTAGAAGAAAGTCTATCCTTTTTTTTTTTTTTTTTTTTTTTTTTTTTAAACTAAGACTTTACTTTTATTTTAAGACGGGTCACAAAAGTCAAAACTAGAGATGTGTGAATGTATTCTAATGTGCTTTGCAAAATGTTTGGCTAATTTGCAATGAAAAAAAATGTACCAATACTGCATTGCTGGGAATTTAGTGTAAATGGCATTACGGTATATAAAAGGTCATTTGATCTGAATTTGGGGTCGTGCCACCTGCATATTGTGTAGTATTTTAAACTAAGTTACTCTCTAGGTCTCTGATATTATAATTTTGTTCACGCTTAGCAGACCCTGTATCAACTGATCTAGCTTCTTTATCTCTGGGAAGACCTGCCAGCTACACAATATACAGTACTTCTAAAATACTATCATAAAATCTAAAAAAAACTAATTGAACGACAAATCTTAGTGTTGGTATAGATAATTATGCAAAAATCTTAGTATCTGGAAAGCTCTGCAACTAAACATCCTTGGACGCATAGGAATCTTAAACATGACAGATATTCCAAAAATGTACTATTTATTAATGATACCACTATTCCTAAGGAAAAGAGACTCACAACGACTAAATTTATTTATTTTTATTTATTTATTTTAAAAATATTTTACCAGGAAGTAATACATTGAGAGTTACCTCTCGTTTTCAAGTATGTCCTGGGCACAGAGTAAAACAAATAATACATGGTTACAAATACAGTTACATAAATGAACAGGGTATACATTATATACAAGACATTGCATGCACAGTTAAAGAAAATATATATTATGGGCGTATGAAAAAGTTACAGACCAGATTAAAATGTGAGACAGCCTTAGATTTGAAAGAACTTAAACTGGTGGTGGATGTGAGAGTCTTTGGTAGGTTGTTCCAGTTTTGGGGTGCACGGTAGGAGAAGGAGGAGAGATAGAGATATATCAAACTTTATTTGGGGAGGTAAGAAACATAGAATTAGCCTGGCAAAACTGAAACTGTATAAAGATACAAGATCTCGAAAAGTTTAACTATATATGTCTGTATAGCAAGAGAATGACTAACCAACACACATGCTTTCACGCTTCCTGAGATATTGCTGCTCCAATAGCCTTATCAGCCCTTACATAATTTCGACATCAAAGTATAGCCAGTAACAGTTAGAAACAATATACTGTATTGTTCGCAGGCACAACTAGAACCTGCAAGAAACTACCAGGCCTTTTAAAACAATCCAAAGCATTTATAAAATACCTGTACGTG
Source organism: Ascaphus truei (assembly GCF_040206685.1). Classification (NCBI taxonomy): domain Eukaryota; kingdom Metazoa; phylum Chordata; class Amphibia; order Anura; family Ascaphidae; genus Ascaphus; species Ascaphus truei. Next base: position 371,989,988 of record NC_134483.1, read on the forward strand.
CCATTTAGGGTTGCCAGGTATTCCGTTTTGAACCGGACGGACCGGTATTTTGCAGATCTGTCCGGTAGAAATTGAGAGGTAATACCGAGCAAGTACGTGCCTGGTATTTTCCCTCTCTGGATGTGCGGGCAGCGGGAGTCTGAAGGGCCGGGTGCAGCGTCCCTACTCTTACCTCGGATTTAGAAGCAGGCTGCAGTGTCTGGTACAGAGTTATCATAATATGAAGAGTGATGCTCAAAAAATTATGTGGTTCTATAAACAAAGCTTGTGGATATCTTGTTAATAAATGTCCAGATGCTGCCAGAATGTCTGATATAGAAGAGAGGGATATGTCTAGTGGTGTCCACCTGACAACCACAGGATAAGACACAGCAATAACAACCCAATCAAGTATGAATAATACGCTTTTCAATTAGAACAAGGTATAACAGGGCACTCTGGCCTGTTACCTGTCAGCTTCCATGACAAACCTGTAGCATCCACAGCGTGCAGTCCGAAATGTACAAGATCCAGGAGTGTAGTTGAATGTCAGAGCACAGCCAGATAACAGCCACACTTGGGAGGACAATTTTCAATACCCCAGGGCAACTCGAGATAAAACATCAAAAAAGTTATCAAGGCGCTAAAGTGTAAACCTAAATATATATAATCCTATATTAAATGTAAATATTCAGCAGCCTGAGTGAAGTGGGAAATCTCACGTCCCCACAAAAGCTAGACGGAAAAAGGGAAAACACCCTGGCGCATAAATATACTACTAATGGTACCTAGAAGCAGAAAAACACTAATTGTGTACCAAGTTTCCCACAGAAGAAACAATGGTATAAATAAATACAATTTATTAAAAAGAAAAAAAATGATGTATAATAAAATAGATCCCTATATGGAATCTTACATGCAAAAAATACCTGTATTTTGATTAAGCTTAATCAACCCACATTGCACATACACATACAGTATATCAAAAAACATACATCAACACAATATATCCACTGTGTGGACTATAACAAATAAGGTAATATAACCACTAGAATGGTAATAAGTGGTTGATATGCTAATGTCCTGATCTCCAGGGATTGGTTATTTGTGCTGTATCCCAATAGATATTTATATTTATTATTTATTTATAAAATATTTTACCAGGAAGTAATACATTGAGAGTTACCTCTCGTTTTCAAGTATGTCTTGGGCACAGAGTTAAGACAAATAATATATGGTTACAAATACAGTTACATAAATGAGCAGGGTATACATTATATACAAGACATTGCATGCACAGTTAAAGAAAATATATATTATGGGCGAATTAAACAGTTACAGACCAGATTAAAATGTGAGACAGCCTTAGATTTGAAAGAACTTAATGTGGATGTGAGAGTCTCTGGTAGGTTGTTCCAGTTTTGGGGTGCACGGTAAGAGAAGGAGGAGCGTCCGGATACTTTGTTGAGGCTTGGGACCATGAACAGTCTTTTGGAGTCTGATCTCAGGTGATAAGTGCTGCGTGTGGTAGGGGTGAGGAGCTTGTTCAGGTAGCTGGGTAGCTTGCCCATTTATAGGTATCTGTTTCCCTCTTTTTTTTCCCAAATATTTTTATTGGGTGGTTACTATGACGATCATGAGGGTTTGGCCTGGGATTAACGGGGTTACCCCCCAATGCCCCCCCTCTAACCTCGCCAGGGAGACAAGGGGTTAACTGGGCTGAGGCCCAGAAATGTGATTTAACCCTTGTTATAACATGAAAATGCTTATTCCCCTGTGTAAATGTATTGTTGCTGGATCAGTGTCTGCATAACACACAGAAAAAGTAAGTTGCAGTGTGCTCTAAACAAAAATCTCAGCAAACAGTGGTTAATAATGTTGTTATATAGCGGATTACCCCTCCTGAGAAGGCAAAAATAAGGCTGGGTTAGAAGGTTGCACTCATGTACCTGATAGATGTGTAACTGGAAAATAACAGTCCCACATGCACTGAGGTAAGGACAGTATACACCTGCCGGTGTCCAGCGTTAGTACAGCATCATGGTAACAACACGGGGCAACAAACAGAAACCACTTCAAAGCAGCCACTTGGGAAAAAGGACAGTGAATGAGGCTCAATGGAGAATATTACTCACGTAATTGAAGAGCCTGGTGGATCACTGTTCCTGGGGTGTGCCGTGCCTCCGTTGAATTGGATGAACAGGAACAAAGAAAGAAAAAAACGAAGCACTGGTTCCACTATAGTAAAAATTAACACAGAGGTGCGTTCCCACAATAAAATTTTAATGGATCAAAAAGACAAAAACAGAACACCTACGCGTTTCGGGCTTGTATCCCTTTATCAAGGTGATCACAATTTTATTGTGGGAACGCACCTCTGTGTTAATTTTTACTATAGTGGAAAGAGGTGCTTCGTTTTTTTCTTTCTTTGTTTCTGCATAACACACACACTGGGTCATAAGGGGTTAATAAGCTACAGTTTAAGAAAATTCACCTGTATTGTGTCTTTTCAGGAAATCTGGACTTCAAAAGGCTTAATTAAAGTTGAATGTGAAAAGCAGAAGGGATTTTTAGTGTACAGTATGTTAATACCTGTTTGCAGGAAGCCAGAGTGGGGGGTGGGCATTATAACTCACACTTACAAAGGCCCCTGATCAGGAGGTCTGGGCTTAGGTGTGACACATAGCACCAGTGAGCAAAAAGTAACTGCCCTAATTGTTTATGCGGGTGGCAGGAACTAAGAAGCTGAGAGTGTTTGTTCTTCACGCTTACAATGGAAGCCAAAAGCCTGCTTCAAAGGGTTTATTGATGGGGGCTACCCCAAGCAGGAAACCAGAATGCGTGACCTTATTAAATATAAGAATATTATGAGATGTCCTTGGCTGAACATGCTAAGAGTTACATATGTGTAATCGTGGGATTTAGCCCATCTTTTGAGTCTAAACACTTTATATCTAACAGCTACTAAGTGCCAGATATTAATATCTCTATTAATTTTCATATTACACTGTAAAGTTTGGTCTCTCTGAGAGTGCCAGGTGTGACGGAATGTATTAATATGTCTCACCTGCCTGTACGTATTACTGTTGAAGAGAAGCTTGTGGGGAGCGCAGGTATCACCATATATATGCAAAGGAAAAATATATAATATTGTGGTATATCTAAACAGGTACAGCAGTCAACACAGGAATCATGAATGGGAACTCACATTCTGCCAGTTGTAATACAGCATTTGAAACAGCAATAGATGCAGTGGATGGATTCAGCACTGTGCAGGGGGGTCTGGCTTGTAGACACTCCCTGATGTCAGCAGGACAACCCTCAATAGAATGAAAAAGACGACTCTAGTGCAACATTGTATGTTCACGAATGATATATTGAAAATAGGCCATTTCTATTGCACTTACATGAGCAATATGTGCTTAGACACATAAAAATCGATGCGCAGCATTGGTGTGTGTCATCCCCCTCACTCCCGAAGTTGCGTCGCGTCACTTCCGGTCTGGCCCGTCGCTTCATTGTCCAGATAAATACCCTTTACTGGTTTCTGATTGGATGGTTGAACAATTCTATACTTCTCATTGGCTGAAATGGTACTTGCTGATTGGCCAATGGGCGGGACTACCCGTGTATGCTAATATCAATGTGAATTACATATAAATGACACCATTTTATTAAATACATACATAATAAAATCTTTATACACAATATAAATGAATAATATAAATAAATAAATAATATATCTACTATTCTAACTATAATGCTAACTAATACATAGAAGAACTAGCTTTGTTATTTGTTATTTATTTGCTGGAGTGCAGTTGTGGTCTTCAATATGTTGGGCAGACCACTCGTGCCCTGAAAGTGAGAGCATTGGAACATATGGGTAATATACGACGTATGTTGGACACACATAGTGTCCCAAAACATTTTACCTGTTTTCATGCATCTAACCTAAAAGATCTAACTATTAAAGGAATTGAACATGTCCCACTGAATTGGAGAGGCGGTGACAGAACCAAAGAATTAATCAAAAGAGAAACATTCTGGATTCACCGGTTGAAAACATTAATTCCAGATGGACTTAACTCAGATATAGAAATCAGTGTTTTTATATTGTTAAATTATATGTGTCAATTCTTTTAAAACTATTATTCTGTTACTCTTTATTAGTAATTTATTAATAATAATTTTTAATCTTTTTAATTAGATAATTTGATAATATAATACATGTGATTTAGATTTTATATACTTAATAGCCACTATGTTATATATATATATATATATATATATATATATATATATATATATATATATATATATATATATATATATATATGTGTATATATATATGTATATATATATATATATATATATGTATTTATATGGGTCACACTAACTTGTGATTTTTTTGCTTTTCTCTCCCATACCATTTCCCTCAAATGATGCATATAACACTGCTGAGGGGTATAAAACACCCTAGTGCAGATTTTAGCTTTTAAAATACCTTTCTTTGTGAATCAGCTAGTTCTTCTATGTATTAGTTAGCATTATAGTTAGAATAGTAGATATATTATTTATTTATTTATATTATTCATTTATTTTGTATATAAAGATTTTATTATGTATGTATTTAATAAAATGGTGTCATTTATATGTAATTCACATTGATATTAGCATACACGGGTAGTCCCACCCATTGGCCAATCAGCAAGTACCATTTCAGCCAATGAGAAGTATAGAATTGTTCAACCATCCAATCAGAAACCAGTAAAGGGTATTTATATGGACAATGAAGCTTTAGCTACAGATCGGACTCCTGACGAAGCTGCCACGCCAGAGAAACGCGTTGAGTGAACCTCGCAGCAGTCCAGACGTGTGCCCAGCATACCCCAGAACCCGTTTTGATCCATTCTGCGATCGCCGACGAAACCGGAAGTGACGCGACGGGCCAGACCGGAAGTGACGCGACGCAACTTCGGGAGTGAGGGGGATGACACACACCAATGCTGCGCATCGATTTTTATGTGTCTAAGCACATGTTGCTCATGTAAGTGCAATAGAAATTGCCTATTTTCAATATATCATTCGTGAACATACAATGTTGCACTAGAGTCGTCTTTTTCATTCTATTGAGGGTTGTCCTGCTGACATCAGGGAGTGTCTACAAGCCAGACCCCCCTGCACAGTGCTGAATCCATCCACTGCATCTATTGCTGTTTCAAATGCTGTATTACAACTGGCAGAATGTGAGTTCCCATTCATGATTCCTGTGTTGACTGCTGTACCTGTTTAGATATACCACACTATTATATATTTTTCCTTTGCATATATATGGTGATACCTGCGCTCCTCACAAGCTTCTCTTCAACATTCAAGAAAGGAGAAAACTGGAACTTCTCCTAAGAGGATTGAGCAGCAAAGTTTGACAATCTTATCATATTTGAGCACTTTTAGATATATCACATATCTTTATTAATTGATTAATTTATTTTCACCTTCACTAGTAGTGCCTCACAATTTTTGTTTTGCACTTGTCACTTTGTTTCCACTGGTGATGGCTGCACCTTTTGAAGATGAGGTTAATACACCTAATGTGTTCATGAGGAGGCAATCCAGGAAAAATAGATTGGGCTCCTTTTTCTCCTCAGGGGAAGAGGAAATAGTAATAGATGCACCACCCATCGTTATTGATGAATATAACCTAGACACTGAATTTGTTAAACTAGAAGAGCTTTTCTTTAAAGACACCAGAAAATGGTTAGACCAAGAATTTTTAGAGAAATATTTAAAGGACAATATAATACCTAGAGGTCTAAGACTAACAAAAAACCCCACTTGTGATATAGACGACAAAGAATTTTTAGCAACCTGGCATGCTATATTAGACAAATGTTCTAACGATCTGATAAAATTGATTTTAAAACAACATGCTAAGAATCTAATATTATTGGATGAGGAGATTAACAAAATTAAAGTTAAAATGGAACCATTTGAAAACACCGGTCTTTACAAGAGAAATGACATGGAGTTACAGAGGAAGGTAGACGGACTGACCAACGCCATAGTTTTAAACAAAAAGAAAAAATTTAATAGAGACATAGAAGACTACACTAAGGGTAATTATAAAAACTGGGGGAGAAAGAACTTCCACCATTCGAGATCGAGGGAACCCAATAGAGAATATAGGGGAGATCCCAATAAACCAAAACGATCCGATAATTATCAACATAAAGGATGGAAAGGGGGTGCAAACAGACAAAATTACAATAAACCCATTAATTACCAACCAATTAGGACAGAAGAGATCCCAAAAAAGGAAGATTTAAACCCTACTAAAAAAGTGGAAAGGAAATCAGGCCAAAAAGATAGAATAGAGAGATCATCTATAGTTGATGAGCAAGAGGCCTCTACCTCAACAACAAAAACAAAAAAAGATTTAGACTATGAAAAACAAATGAAAGATTGGGAAATCTATTGCTCAAATGGCTCACCTGCACAAGAGGGAGCAGTTGGAGGGACAAAGAAAAAAACCACTTTTTTAGACGGGAAGTCTCCAACTGTATGGGAGACCAAAAACAGATATGCACCACTGACAGAGACACCTCAGAAACCAAGAAGGAAAATAGATTCAGAGGAAGTAGAGGAGGGAGAAAAAGCAAAGATATCAAGAATAAACCATTGAGTTTTTAATATTAGTAACAAAGAATTAGATGATGTTCAATTAAGAGTCATAAGCAAAGGTTTAACCTTTGCTCCCACTGCAGGGCCAAGTGGTTTTGACCTATTTATTGATGCCAACAAATTTTTAAGAAAATTGACTGTTAAAAAATTCTTCTTAGGTAAAAATTCAGATAATGCAATTTTAAAGAACAACTCAATTATTTATCCACCAGTTAAAGATACATTTTTACACACTAATTTAAGACCCAAATCCAAATTGTATCCAAGTTTTATTAAAGGTCACCACTTAGAAGATTTTAATCAATTGTTAAATAAGGAATTTGAAGCCATTGTTAAGAATGATAAACCTTTTAAAAATAATTTAAGTTTTAAAGAGAGAGAAGCCCTGAAATCATTAATGAAAGATGAGGAATTGGTTATTAAACAGGCAGACAAGGAAGGAGGAGTAGTCGTAATGAGCAGGGAGTATTATATTAACGAATCCAATAGAATACTCAGTGATACTAATACATATAAAAAACTAAAAAAGGATCCTACAACCACGTTCCTTGGAGAATTGCAAAATTTTTTAACAGATGGTAAAAGTAAGGGTATACTCAAAGAGGAGGAGTTTAAATATCTTTGGATGGATTCACCAAAAGTGCCAGTATTTTATTTTTTACCAAAAATTCATAAGGACCTATACAATCCCCCTGGTAGGCCTATAATATCAGGCATCGAATCAATGTGTTCCAATCTGTCGGAGTATATAGATAAGTTTTTACAAAAATATGTGGTTACCGGCAGATCGCACCTTAAAGACACAGCACAGGTTTTATCTATTTTAGAAGAAATAAAATGGGAAAATGGTTTTATGCTCGTAACCTGTGATGTCTCCTCATTATATACGTCCATAGACCATAAACAAGGGTTAAATGCGATCGAGAGAATTTTAACTGAGGATGTATCAATGGATGCGGAACAAAGAGATTTTATTTTAAAGGGAATACATTTTATACTAACTAACAACTATTTTTGGTTTAATAAAGAATTATTTTTACAACTTTGCGGCACCGCGATGGGGACCAGATTTGCACCAAGTTATGCGAATCTATTTATGACCATGTGGGAATTGGACCACATTTGGTCTTCGCATGGATTTGGTGTAAATCTGGTCCTCTGGAAAAGATATATTGACGATGTGCTTTTTATTTGGAATGGCGACAAAATTTTATTGAAACAATTTTTGGACTATATTAACACTAATAATTTTAATTTAAAATTTGTATCCAATTTTAGTAAAACAAAAGTGGAATTTTTAGACCTTGAAATTTATATTGAAAACAACACTATTTTAACAAAAACTTTTTTTAAATCAGTAGATGGCAACAATTATATATTAAAAAATAGTTGCCATCATCCAAGGTGGATTTCTAATGTGCCTCAGAGTCAATTCATGAGGATAAAAAGGAATTGCAGTTTAAAAGAAATCTATGAGGAACAATCACTTGCATTAACCAATAAATTTCTTGAGAAGAAATATAGCCCCACAAAAATTAAAGAAGCTAAATCAAAAGTAGATTTGCTTGATAGGAAACTTTTAATTAAACCAAATGGGATTAAAACAAATAAAACAGAGTTAGATTTTACCACCAGTTTTATGACACAATATAATAAGGATGCAAATAAAATCAAGAATGCAATAAAAAAACATTGGCACATTTTACAAAATGATCCTGTGTTAGGGAGTGTACTACCAGCTATGCCAAATGTTATATTTACTAAAGGAAGCAATCTAAAATAGAAACTAGCACAGAGTGTCTTGAAGAATAAAAAGGAATTTACTAAAACTAATAACTGGCTAAAACTTCCAAAAGGTTTTTATTCTTGCGGCAACTGTAAAATATGTGATTTTTGCTGCAAGGGGGCTAAAGACATTTTTAAATCAAACACTACCAATGAAGTTTTTAATATAAAACAATTTATTAATTGCAATTCCATGTTTGTTATTTATTTGCTGGAATGCAGTTGTGGTCTTCAATATGTTGGGCAGACCACTCGTGCCCTGAAAGTGAGAGCATTGGAACGTATGGGTAATATACGACGTATGTTGGACACACATAGTGTCCCAAAACATTTTACCCGTTTTCATGCATCTAACCTAAAAGATCTAACTATTAAAGGAATTGAACATGTCCCACTGAATTGGAGAGGCGGTGACAGAACCAAAGAATTAATCAAAAGAGAAACATTCTGGATTCACCGGTTGAAAACATTCATTCCAGATGGACTTAACTCAGATATAGAAATCAGTGTTTTTATATTGTTAAATTATATGTGTCAATTCTTTTAAAACTATTATTCTGTTACTCTTTATTAGTAATTTATTAATAATAATTTTTAATCTTTTTAATTAGATATTTTGATAATATAATACATGTGATTTAGATTTTATATACTTAATAGCCACTATGAGATATATATATATATATATATATATATATATATATATATATATATATATATATATATAAAATAAAAAAATAAATAGATGATACCGTTCTGTGTTAGCCACAGAACGGTATCATCTATTTATTTTTTGATTATTGAAGCTCGGCTAACACGGTACTGATACCTCTACACACACATATATATATATATATATATATATATATATATATATATATATATATATATATATATATATATATATGTATTTATATGGGTCACACTAACTTGTGATTTTTTGCTTTTCTCTCCCATACCATTTCCCTCAAATGATGCATATAACACTGCTGAGGGGTATAAAACACCAATGTAAACACACTAGTGCAGATTTTAGCTTTTAAAAGACCTTTCTTTGTGAATCAGCTAGTTCTTCTATGTATTAGTTAGCATTATAGTTAGAATAGTTGATATATTATTTATTTATTTATATTATTCATTTATATTGTGTATAAAGATTTTATTATGTATGTATTTAATAAAATGGTGTCATTTATATGTAATTCACATTGATATTAGCATACACGGGTAGTCCCGCCCATTGGCCAATCAGCAAGTACCATTTCAGCCAATGAGAAGTATAGAATTGTTCAACCATCCAATCAGAAACCAGTAAAGGGTATTTATATGGACAATGAAGCTTTAGCTACAGATCGGACTCCTGACGAAGCTGCCACGCCAGCGAAACGCGTTGAGTGAACCTTGCAGCAGTCCAGACGTGTGCCCAGCATACCCCAGAACCCGTTTTGATCCATTCTGCGATCGCCGACGAAACCGGAAGTGACGCGACGGGCCAGACCGGAAGTGACACGACGCAACTTCGGGAGTGAGGGGGATGACACACACCAATGCTGCGCATCGATTTTTATGTGTCTAAGCACATGTTGCTCATGTAAGTGCAATAGAAATGGTCTATTTTCAATATATCATTCGTGAACATACAATGTTGCACTAGAGTCGTCTTTTTCATTCTATTGAGGGTTGTCCTGCTGACATCAGGGAGTGTCTACAATCCAGACCCCCCTGCACAGTGCTGAATCCATCCACAGCATCTATTGCTGTTTCAAATGCTGTATTACAACTGGCAGAATGTGAGTTCCCATTCATGATTCCTGTGTTGACTGCTGTACCTGTTTAGATATACCACACTATTATATATTTTTCCTTTGCATATATATGGTGATACCTGCGCTCCCCACAAGCTTCTCTTCAACATTCAAGAAAGGAGAAAACTGGAACTTCTCCAAAGAGGGTTGAGCAGCAAAGTTTGCCATTCTTATCATATTTGAGCACTTTTAGATATATCACATATCTTTATTAATGGATTCATTTATTTTCACCTTCACTAGTAGCGCCTCACAATTTTTGTTTTGAACGTATTACTGAACTGAAGTTATGCAGTGATTTGCAGTAAATATGACATTTTGGTTGAGTTCTTAGAAACTGCACCCCCCCTGCTATGGTAATAAGCAGGAAGGCTGGAATTTACATAGCCTGGTCATCACAGGCTAAATTGCTAATTGTTTATGCTTGGCCTAGTGACCAAAGGAAATAAGCAGTTTAAGTGTTATACTTCGCACTAAACACTGGATGTCCCAAGCTGCTTCAAGAAGCTTCAAAGGGACTTTTGCTAGACGGCTCGGCGCCGTGGGTTAAGAGAAGGGTTAAAATGATATATAAGTCAGAGCCACCCTTTACCCATTGTCTTCATGATCTTCATGTCTGCGTGTCATGAGGCCTGTGTCTTTATGGAAGGTCTTGGGATGATGCAGGTATTGCTGTATGATCTGCCAGTCCAGAAGAGACTGTGTCATCATTGCCATTTTTAAGTAAGTGTCTATATTTTGCTGTTATTTGTACATTTTTTGTGTGTTCATCTTTATCAAGGAATAAATTATATTTTATCATATCTAAGTCTCGTCCCAGTTCAAACTCAGGTATATATATATTTATATATATTTTTGGTGTAAATTACAGCCTGTCATAAGCTACCGTGACAAGCTTGTAATGAACTGGTGGCAGCATCGGGACCGAACTGGACCTGGATTACAGTATTCTGCGGGGTACTGTGATCCAGTGGGAACTTGATGGTAATTGCAAGTTCCTGGGACTAAAGATATTGAACACACAGTGTACAACATATAACACAAGATATGGCACCTCCTCACTGTTCCCCTACTTGTGAGGAGCATTGACTCCAGAACCAAAGTGCCGGCCATCCGCTGAGAGAGAGACAGCAATGGGTGAGCATGAAACCCGGCAGGCTGAGCAAAGATCCACAGCTGCAGCTGCTGTAACCATCAAACCGCCCGGAGAGCAGGGAATGGACCCAGCTCCGGGACGGCAGAGACTTGTGGAGAGAGCGGGTGGTCTTGGAAACCACAGAAGTCTTGCACCAGGAGAGGTAACGGCCGTTGCAGTGGCCCGTCCATTTTCCCTGAAAGAGCTAGCACTTGCGTTGGGCAAGATATGGTTCCCGGCGAAGTGGACCCAGTTCCTGGCGTCGGTACCGCACCGACCCGCTTATCCCCTCCATGAGCCCGGCGCTCAGGCAACTCCGCTCTGGACTCCGTTGCCCCTTGCTGGGGTTAGTCCACCGGTGGCGGAGAAGCACCGGCAGCAGTGCGGCACTGCCAACAAATGGGCCACAATAATGCCCAGTGCCCTGACCGTGCGTGGTCAGGCGAAGAAGCCCCTCAGGGCCAACGCTCACGAGCTGCGGAAAAGATGACCCAGTTAGCGGCATCCTCTGATGGCTCCCACCCAGCCGGGGCGACAACTCTCCTCGGGACGTCTCCTGGAGAACCTGGACGGGCTGCATCAGCAACAGCGGCGGAGAGCAGCGGCCATCCACCTGATCCCGGCGGAGAACCAGCGGCGGCGGCAGAGAAGAAGCCGCCACTCCGGCATCCTGCCGGCGGCAGTTTTATTTGGGGGGAGGGACAGGGTTTGCGGGAGGGGGTTATTTTACCAAGTTTGCATGGAGCTGTGTTCCTCCACAAAGACCTGGGACCCTTGTCCTGCACCGTTGTACCTGTACCCAACCCTGGCGCTGTTGCGGCAGCGGCCCGGTGCTGCCCAGCCCAGATGGGGCCGGCGGCGGCCGCTCCAGTCCCCCTGCAATTGGGACCAACGAAGGCGGTGGTCTCTGCGGGGACCAGCAAGGTAAGCCAGACCAAGTCGCAGACTGACTCTGACTTATGTTTTCCTATGACTGTACCCTGTTGTTTCACTATAGGGGTGACCGGGGGGTGGCAGGAGATAGGGGTACCAGGGGAGGGGAAGGAAGGGCAGCTTGTAGGGCAGCTAGGCTCCCCCATTACCCTGGCAGAGCAGCAAGGGGACTCTCAGTTAAAAGCCCCACTGTTGCAGCCTTGCTATGGGCTGGAGGTATCCGGGGTTGTGGCAAAGTTAGACCACCCCCAGATTACCTGCCAGCCAGGAGCTAAGGTGGGTGCATCTGCACCAGCAACCCTGAGCTCATCCCCGGTAATGGGGAGACAGTGTCAGGGAGATGGCCTCACTCAGGTGTCCCTATGATCCAGGTTAGGATTACCTAGGGAGAAGCGGAGTGAGGGGAGGCTGCAGGTAGGTAGCCAGCATCAGTTCTCAGGGGAGGGGAAGGAAGGGCAGCTTGTAGGGCCGCCAGGCTTACCCATTACCTGGGCCGAGCAGCAAAGGGACTCTCAGTTAAGAGCCCCACTGTTGCAGCCTTGCTATGGGCTGGAGGTATCCGGGGTTGTGGCAAAGTTAGACCACACCCGGATTACCTGCCAGCCAGGAGCTAAGGTAGGTGCATCTGCACCAGCAATCCTGAGCTCATCCCCGGTAATGGGGAGACATTGTCAGGGAGATGGCCTCACTTAGGTGTCCCTATGACCCAGGTTAGGGTTAGCTAGGGAGAAGCGGAGTGAGGGGAGGCTGCCGGTAGGTAACCAGCAGCAGATCTCAGTGAGAGAAGGAGGGCTAGTGGTAGCCGGGGAGGGAAGGCAGCAGGTATTGCAGCTAGAGTCCCCCATTACCCTGGCAGAGCCTCAGGGGGTTTCTCAGATCAGCAACCCCCTGTTGCAGCCTAGCTATAGGCTGGGGGTATCATGGGCAGTGGCCAGTTTGTGCCACCCCAGAGATACCTGCCAGCCAAGAGCTAAGGTGGTTGCATCTGGAGAGACGTCCCTGAGCTCATCCCTGGTAAGGGGGAGACAAGGTCAGGGAGGTAGGTGCACTCAGGTAGTTCCAGGGTCTGGGTTAGGATTGCCCAGGGAGGAGAGGAGTGCAGGTGGGCCGCAGGGAGGTAAGCAGCAGGAGCCATCAGCAGGGGCTGAGGTGCTGGGCCTATGGGAGGCTAGACAAGGAGACCCTGGGAAGCAGGGGAAGATAGGAAGTCAGTGGGGTGTAAGGCAGCTGGCAGAAGCGAGGGATGGGCTAGGTAGGCAGAAAGTCCCTTGCTCTGACGGGCCAGGAGTGACCCCCCTGACAGATTCCCCAGGGTTCCCAAAGGAAGGGCTGTGGGTAGATAGGCAGCCAGGGAGGAGAGTCAGGAGTATAGTGGAGCAGCTACAGGTTGGCACTGAGCCAGGGCAGGTAGGCTCCCTACAGAATAGTGACATAACCTTTTCCCAGACTTGGTTGACCAGAAAGCGACGGTCTGTGCTGGATAGCTGGTCTCCTGCTGGTGCAGAGACATGCCAGTCTCTGGGCAATGTGCAGCATGGTCTGCACAGGGACCCCTTCACCATGGACTTGGTTCCCAAGGCACTGGGTGGGGGGCAGAGGGAGGCAAAGGAGAATGCCCGGCATTGCAGGATCTGGACTTTACAATCCACTGTGTACTGGTCATTGCCGGAGGACAATTTTGCCAGGCCAATCCCCCAGGATGTATTGAGGGCTTCAAGGGCGCCAGTGGTATCCCAGGGCCAGGGGGAGGCCGCGGGGATACCAGGGCCCCCTTGAGCGGGGGAGGTGTGATGATTGTGAGGGTTTGGCCCGGGATTAACGGGGTTACCCCCCAATGGCCCCCCTCTAACCTCGCCAGGGAGACAAGGGGTTAACTGGGCTGAGGCCCAGAAATGTGATTTAACCCTTGTTATAACATGAAAATGCTTATTCCCCTGTGTAAATGTATTGTTGCTGGATCAGTGTCTGCATAACACACACACTGGGTCATAAGGGATTAATAAGCTACAGTTTAAGAAAATTCCACTGTATTTTGTCTTTTCAGGAAATTTGGACTTCAAAAGGCTTAATTGAAGTTGAATGTGAAAAGCAGAAGGGTTTTTTAGTGTACAGTATGTTAATACCTGTTTGCAGGAAGCCAGAGTGGGGATTGGGCATTATAACTCACACTTACAAAGGCCCCTGATCAGGAGGTCTGGGCTTAGGTGTGACACATAGTACCAGTGAGCAAAAGGTAACTGCCCTAATTGTTTATGCGGGAGGCAGGAACCAAGAAGCTGAGAGTGTTTGTTCTTCACGCTTACAATGGAAGCCAAAAGCCTGCTTCAAAGGATTTATTGATGGGGGGCTACCCCAAGCAGGAAACCAGAATGCGTGATCTTAAATATAAGAATATTATGAGATGTCCTTGGCTGAACATGCTAAGAGTTACATTTGTGTATTCGTGGGAATTAGCCCATCTTTTGAGTCTAAACACTTTATATCTAACAGCTACTAAGTGTCAGATATTAACATCTCTATTAATTTTCATATTACACTGTAATGTTTGGTCTCTCTGAGAGTGCCAGGTGTGACGGAATGTATTAATATGGCTCACCTGCCTGTACGTATTACTGAACTGAAGTTATGCAGTGATTTGTAGTAAATATGAAATTTTGGTTGAGTTCTGAGAAACTGCAACCCCCCTGCTATGGTAATAAGCAGGAAGGCTGGAATTTACATAGCCTGGTCATCACAGGCTAAATTGCTAATTGTTTATGCTTGGCCTAGTGACCAAAGGAAATAAGCAGTTTAAGTGTTATACTTCGCACTAAACACTGGATGTCCCAAGCTGCTTCAAGAAGCTTCAAAGGGACTTTTGCTAGACGGCTCGGCGCCGTGGGTTAAGAGAAGGGTTAAAATGATATATAAGTCAGAGCCACCCTTTACCCATTGTCTTCATGATCTTCATGTCTGCGTGTCATGAGGCCTGTGTCTTTATGGAAGGTCTTGGGATGATGCAGGTTGCTGTATGATCTGCCAGTCCAGAAGGGACTGTGTCATCATTGCCATCTTTAAGTAAGTGTCTATATTTTCCCAATACAAGAAACATTTTTCAATTTTTGTAGAAGAGAGGCAAGGTTAATTGCCCAAAAGGTGGGGCTTCCCTGAGGGTGGGAAGCTTAGGCTAGTAAGAAAGTGAGAAAAAGGAGACAGTGAACGAAAGAAGGGGGGGGGAGGGGGTTGTTTACCCCGGACGACCGGACTTTGAGTTTATTAAATTGTAGTAGTGAGTGAGATGGGTGTGGCAGCGTTTCAAAAGAACGCTACTGTCGCGGCCGAGTTTATTCGAGCATTTGCCCTGTCTCGGCCGCGACAGTAACCTGGCGCGCGCCGGGATGTCCCGGGCGCGCGCCGAAGCCTCGGAGGAGAGGCCTGCCGATCGGGGCTTCCCCCTCTCCTCTCCGGGTCCGCCGGGTCCCCCGGAACCCCCTGCCGCCGTCCCCCACATCGCGGGACACCAGGGCTCCCTCGGGGAGCCCTGGACGCGCGTGCAGGGGGCGCAGGCACCCGATGACGCGTGACCGTGCAGGGGGCGCAGGCACCCGATGACGCGTGACCGCGCATCGGTGACGCGCGGCACGCCGAGGGGATGCCACTAGCAAGCCGGGAAATCTCCCGGCTTGCGGAACTGGCCGCACTCTAATAAAGTGTGCCGCCAGTGTATAATGTTCTTCCCTGTAAGGAAGGGAGGGGAGGGGGAGGGGTCCCCTTTTGTAAGATCAACCATCTGTTTTCCGCTTATGAGGAAGTCTTAGGGCCGTTCTATACTGTGTGCGGCTGTGCGCGCGTGCACTTGCCGCATGCTTTTCGTGTGTATGCGGTGTATGCTGTGAGTGAAGGTAGTGTGTGTGTGTGTGTGTGTGTGTGTGTGTGTGTGTGTGTGTGTGTGTGTGTGTGTGTGTGTGTGTGTGTGTGTGTGTGTGTGTGTGTGTGTGTGTGTGTGTGTGTGTGTGTGTAGAGATTGTAGAGTTATGTATTAAATAATATTTTTAAAATAAAAAAATGTTATAATAAAAATAATTTTTATTTATTTATCTTTGACACATACACACACACACACACACACACACACACACACACACACACACACACACACACACACACACACACACACACACACACACACACACACACACACACACACACACACACATATTACAGCATCGGTAGCGGCGCAAAATAATTCATTTCTTCATCTTCTCCCTCATCGGTCCGCTCCAAGCTCCCTGCCGTGCGCGGTGCCATTAAAGAAAGGCTGACTAACATCAGTCAACTATAAATGCCGCGCGTGCGCACGGCGCAGCAGGCGCGTGCACTATAGAACGGGCCTCATATGTAAAACTTGCAGAGTATCGTTGCACACTGTTCTGTATGTTGTGTGTGTTGGAGCCTGGAATTTTAATGGCAAATCCTCTTAGAGCTTAAATGTAGCTGACATTTAAATGCTGGGGTTTCTTCACTTATATATACAAGTATGGTTGTCTGGTGTTTAAACCAGACTTTCTTGTGTAACGGGTATTCCCCCACCCAATCGCAGATAGGGTCTCCTAGGGGAAATGCTACTCAGGTTACAGGGCATAATAGTGTGGTGCATCTGCTGGCTCACAGGACTCCTGAGTCTCCCGCTTGATGGTATTATGAGGAAGGTCAGGACAGGCTTCTGGGGACATACCCAGTACGTACTCACTCTTTCAGCGCCTCCATCTATTGCAGGCCCCAGGATATGGGGTGGAATCCCTGGAATTGAATGTCCCACTCAGGGATGAGAGATTCCAGTCTCACAACCACTTCTTTATAATCAGGAACACTTTATTTCCTTTGCAGCACACTGCACAGCATACACAGTCACAGCAGTACTTCTCAGGAGTTCTCCCTCAGGATGACCCTGGCCTTTCACTCCCAGTCAGGGCCCTGGAAGCAGGCCTAGCTCTTCCACTACCCCCTATCAGAGTAGTGGGAACAGTCTACCAGCCTCTGCCAGAGGGAGGGCCTCAAGCCTGCCAGGTCCCTGACAGCTCGGTTAGGTAAAACTCAGCTCCTCTCAGGGTAGGACCAATGAAAACAGGAAATGCAGCTAATTTAGTACAGATCCAGTAGCCCCACCCCTGTGCCCTTGACTGACACAAGGCCTGAGCACTACCTTCTCTGACCAACTGAACTACAGTGAGTAGGGAGAACCCATCTTAACTCCTGGCAAACCTGCCCTTACCAGGGATTATTGCACAGAAGGAGGACAGAATAATAGCCCAAACCTACCAGGGCTATGCTTGTATCACCCGTGGATGAAAGTTCTCATTTAAAGACACTCATTAATATACACTGCCTTTCTATACTCATGCCAGTAACATAAATAATTGCAGTCTTACTCACGGAATTTAGATCTTACACACGCCTTCACCTCTCACTGCCCGAATTGGGCTAGAGGTCTGCTCCCTGCATGCTCGTGTGGATCTTACTGCAGTGTTTGTCCGGTGCTGCATTTGTTACCTCTTATGGTACTGCTGCGGCCAAGTTTATTCGAGCATTTACCCGTTCTTGGCCGCAGCAGTAGCCTGGCGCGCGCCCGAGGGTGACGGGCGCGCGCCGAAGCAGCGGAAGAGCGCCCTCCGATCGGGGCGCTCTCCCTACCGCTGCCGGGTCCGCCGGGTCCCCCGGAACCCCCTGACGCCGTCCCGCGATCGCGGGACACCAGGGCTCCCTCGGGGAGCCCTGGACGCGCGTGCAGGGGGCGCAGGCTCCCGAAGACGCGTGACCGCGCGAGGGGCGGCCACTAGCAAGCCGGGAAATCTCCCGGCTTGCGGTACCGGCCACACTTTAATAAAGTGTGTCGGTAGTGTACTGTTCGACTTTAAAGTCCATGGAAGGTAGATAATGATCTTTGTGTCTTTTTCTTCCTCCAGGTTCACTTCAGTTCAGTCCCTGCAGCAGACTCAGCTCCAAAACGCCTCAGCGTCCTCACCAGGCACAGCAAACTCACCAATCGTTCTCACCGCTCCGGTTTGGCGCCAAAGACAGGTAAGGGATGTGTATATATACCGCGGGAAAGGAAAGAGGGAAGGAAAGAATGAGAAAAACCCTGCTCAGCTAAATAATACCAAGTAATAAATGAGAGTAGATAAGGTGCTGGACTGAGAAATGTGTCAACAAACGTACCAAAGAGAAAGAACTCCGTTCAAAATAGCACTCATTAATCGAAATATGTATGTGAGAATAATTAAAACTATTCTTTATTGAGTTAGTAGATTAAAATAAGTGGTGCATCAAAATAGACCAAACAAGGCGATTTACAGAAGGGCTTGTGTAGCTCCGTAATTAGAGGCAGTAATTATACCGGCTAGTGTACAGGTGTATACAGTTGTAGTCGATATTGATGATTAACCTCTAGATCATTAAGTAGGTATAGGTATAGCTATTGTGTTGGAACAGCTTATTTAGATCAGTCCTGAAATAGTTAGTGAAGTGACTAGTCTGTTAATAAATTGCTGAACTTATGTGCCTCTGGGCTCACTTTGTCCCTCTGAAAATATGGATGGTTAAGGACAGACTCACAATGAGTCACTATTGGAGAAATCCCAATAGCTAAAAAGTGGATATACTTGAACTCTAAATAAATATCGGTCATGTTAGTATATAGATTAGCTAATCAGTTTACTAGTACCCCTTGAGGGAGAGAAAGACTGCTTGCAAGCATTGGCTTGTGATCTAAAGGAAAGATATTCTGTTGGTTAATAAGTAAATCGTTAATTTGTAACATGATTTGTATTTCCGAAATGAGATTTGTTTATGTTCTCCAAAAAATAAGGATTTAAATTCTTATACATATCTTTGATGGTAGGAATATAATGGATTGCAACAGATTAATCATTAGGTTGTGGTTCATTGCTCAGTCAGATAAGTCATTAGGCAGGTAAAGAGCATTATGTGTGAGTTCCCATTGCAGGGGCTCAAAATACTATAATTATTGTTGAGCAGGCTTTAAAGTGTAGCCGCTAAAAATGTAGTTCAACAGTATGTAACTTAATACAGTAAGTATAACAGCACGTAGCAGATTGTTACAGAAAATGTATCATTTTAAGTGTGCTGGAGCAAACTAGTTGCTGAGTGTCAGGAACTCGAAGTGTGAGTATAACAGCACCTTACATAGTTACATAGTAGATGAGGTTGAAAAAAGACGTACGTCCATCAAGTTCAACCTATGCTAAATTTAGACAACAGATACTTTATTCTATATCTATACTTACTTATTGATCCAGAGGAGGGCAAACAAAAAACCCCATTAAGGGGAAAAAATAATTCCTTCCTGACTCCAAGAATTGGCAATCGGATTAATCCCTGGATCAACATCCTTCCCATGTATACTTATTTGGTATATTCCTGTATACCTTTCCCATCTAAAAAGATGTCCAACCTTTTTTTGAACAAATCTATTGTATCTGCCATCACAGTCTCCATGGGTAATGAATTCCACATTTTAACTGCCCTTACTGTAAAGAACCCTTTCCTTTGTTGCTGGTGAAATTTCCTTTCCTCCAACCTTAAGGGATGGACCCGAGTCCTTTGTACTGCCCGTGGGAGGAATAGTTCTTTTGAAAGCTCCTTGTATTGTCCCTGAATATATTTGTATATAGTTATCATATCCCCTCTTAGACGCCTCTTATCTAATGTAAATAAATCTAATTTAGCTAGCCTCTCCTCATAAGTTAGAATGTCCATCCCCTTTATTAATTTGGTGGCTCTTCTCTGCACTCTCTCTAGTTCCATAATGTCTTTTCTTAGGATTGGTGCCCAAAATTGTACTCCATATTCAAAGTGTGGTCTTACTAAAGCTTTATAAAAGGGGCATAATTATGTTTACTTCCCTTCCATCCATTGCCCGTTTGATGCAAGATAAGATCTTGTTTGCCTTTGCAGCTACTGCATGACATTGGGCACTATTGCTAAGCCTGCTGTCTACAAGCACTCCTAAATCCTTCTCCATCAAGGATTCCCCCCAATATATCACCATTGAATTTGTAAGTCGCCTTTTTATTCTTGCATCCCAAATGCATAACCTTACATTTATCTGTATTAAACCTCATTTGCCATTTACCTGCCCACGTTTCCAGTCTCTCCAAGTCCTTCTGAAGAGAAATTACATCCTGCTCTGATTCTATTACCTTACACAATTTAGTATCATCAGCAAAGATGGAGACTTTGCTCTCGATCCCAACCTCAAGGTCATTAATAAACAAGTTAAAAAGCAGGGGTCCCAGTACCGATCCTTGAGGTACTCCACTCACGACTTTAGCCCAACCTTAAAAAGTTCCATTTATGACAACCCTCTGTTGTCTGTCCTTTAACCAGTTTTCAATCCAGGTGCATATATTATTACTGAGTCCAATTTTCTTTATTTTGTACACCAACCTCTTGTGTGAAACCGTATCAAAAGCCTTTGCAAAATCTAAGTAGACCACATCAACTGCATTACCCTGGTCTAAATTCCTACTTACCTCCTCAAAGAAACAAATAAGATTAGTTTGGCAAGATCTATCCTTCATAAATCCATGCTGACTATTACTAATAATTTTGTTTTCCATTAGGTATTCCTGAATATTATCCCGTATTAAACCTTCAAGTAGTTTCCCTACTATTGAAGTCAGGCTTACAGGTCTGTAATTCCCCGGGTGTGATCTAGCTCCTTTTTTAAATATATTATCTCCAATAATCTGCCTACCCATCTCACACTGAAAGGGTCCTATATTTTCTTTTCTCATTTTTTTGTTATTAAGGTACTTAAAGAACTTTTTAGGGTTGACCTTACTTTCGATTGCAATCCTTTTTTCATTATCCATTTTTGCTAATTTAATTGCCCTTTTGCAATTTTTGTTACATTCCTTATAATTCTGATACGATGTCTCTGTCCCTTCTTACTTAAAGATTCTAAACGCCTTCCTCTTCTTGTCCATTTCCTCCCCTACCTGTTTATTTAGCCACATTGGTTTTGACTTATTTCTTTTATACGTATTACCCAAGGGTATACACTGATAAGTGTGCTTTTCTAACAATGTTTTAAAGACTGCCCATTTATCTTCTATATTTTTCCCTGCAAAAACATCATCCCATTGTATTACTACTAGATTAGACCTCAGTTTATTAAAATCTGCCTGTCTAAAGTTTAAAGTCTTTGTTGAACCCAAGTAATCTGTTTTTTGATCATTTATTTCAAATGAGACCATGTTATGATCACTGTTACCCAAATGTTCCAGGACTTGAATATTTGTTATTACTTCTACATTGTTTGATATGACCAAATCCAGAACTGCCCCTCTCCTGGTTGGTTCCTCAATAATTTGGGTCATATAATTATCGTTAAGCACCCCCAAAAACCTGTTTCCTTTTGTTGTAACGCTAATCTCATTGCCCCAGTCTATGTCTGGATAATTAAAATCCCCCATTATGCAAACATGACCCAGTTTTAATGCCTTCTCCATTTGCAAAAGTATTTTAGCTTCCTCAATCTCACAGATATTTGGTGGTTTATAGCATATTCCCACAAACATTTTCTTTATACTTTTACCTCCACTGCTAATTTCTATCCACAAAGTCTCTACATTTTCATCATTCCCTTCATAGACATCATCCCTTATAATAGGTTTTAGATCTGGTTTAACATATAGACATACTCCACCTCCCCTTCTATTTGTTTGATCCTTCCGAAAAAGAGATTAACCCTCTAAATTAACTGTCCAGTCATGAGTTTCAACCCACCATGTTTCAGTAATGCCTATGATTTCCTACTGCTCCCTTGTAGCTTTTAATTCAAGCTCCCCCATTTTATCTGTCAGGCTTCTTGCATTAGCAAGCATGCATTTAAGTTTTTTTTCAGCCTGTACTATTATCTTATCTGCTCCTTCCTTTCTGCTCCCACTTGGTTTAGTCTTTAGAAGTTTTCTAGTATTATCTCTATTTACTATGGGTATCTCACTGCTTGTTAAACTTGCACTTGCCCCCATTCTACCTCCATACCACCTTGTATCCTCATCTATTCCATTTAGTTCATTATCTGTTTCATTCCCCTCCCCCTCCATCCTAGTTTAAAATCTCCTCAAACCTTTTTAGCATTCTCCCCCCTAGCACAGAAGATCTCTCTTCATTGAGGTGCAATCCGTCCCTACAATATAGATGGCACCTCTCAGAAAAGGAGTCCCAGTGCTCTAAAAACCCAAACCCCTCCTTCCTACACCACTTTCTTAGCCATGCATTAACCTCCCTGATCTCTGACTGTCTCCCTGCGGCAGCGCATGGTACTGGTCGTATTTCAGAAAATACTACCTTGGAGGTCCTTGCCTTAAGCTTTTGGCCTAGATCCCTGTAATCATTTTTTAGGACCCTCCATCTTTCTCTAACTTTGTCATTGGTGCCAACATGTACCAAGACCGCCGGGTCAATCCCAGCCCCCCCCCCCCCCCAACAATCTGTCTACCCGATCCGCAATGTGCCGAACCCGAGCACCCGGGAGACAACAAACTGTTCTGTTCATGCGGTCCCGGCAACAGATTGCCCTATCTACCTTCCCAATAATCGAGTCCCCTACCACCACAATCTTTCTTTGCATCTGAGCATCCTGAGTCCCCACTGTGCTGGAGGAACTATTCCCCTGAATGCTAGAGGAATTAGTCTCCCCCAGCCTTGCCATTTTTGCCCCAACATTCCCAATATCTTCACTCAACATGGCAAATCTATTGGGATGTGTCAGTTCAGAAATGACCTGCCTCTCCCTATTGCCCCTGCTTCCCCTTCTAACTGTCACCCAGCTACCTACCTGCTCCTCACTAACAGCGCCACTATCTGCACCACTAGTCGAAGAAAGGGCCTGCTCAGTGAGCTCTAATTCCCTTTTAAGATTGCCAATGTCCCTCAATATTGCAAGTTGCCTCTTCAGATCAGCAATCTCTGATTCTAAAGAGACCACCTGCTCACACTTCTCACAGCGGTATGCTCCTTGGAACAGCTGCTCCAAGTGCACATACATGTGGCAAGATGTGCATTGAGTGGCATTTTCAATCCTGCTCATTCTAGCAACTATGAAGTTTAGAAGTACTAACAGTAAACTGTACTTCAATAAACTATACCTTGTTTAACCGCTTCCTTGTTCAAACTGCTTCTGCTTCTAACTGCACACACTTTAACCAACCAGCACTTCAAGATAGAAAAGGTATGACCTTTTGAGGTGCTGGAGAAAAACTAGTTGCTAGATATCAGAATAACACTATGTGTAGTCAGGCACGGTACCATACTGTTTTCCTCATGTATTTCTCTCCCCTGCGTCTCACTCTTACTCCCTCTTTTCCTCACTCACCCCTGCTCTCCTCTCCCTCCGTCAAGTCAATTACCCAACGCTCACGCATTCCCTCCCCTCTCACACAATTTCCCCCAAAAGATATATACCAAAAAACTTCCCACCCCAATGCAAAAAACTTCCAACCCCCAAATACATACAAAAAAAACCCCCACTCCCAAATATATACAACCTCCCCCACCCCACCAAATGCATACAAAAACCCACCTAACCAATACATATTAAAAAAAAAAAACAATACATATATCCCCCCTGTAAGAGACGTGTTCAGAGGTACGCAATGGAGACTGTTTTAAGGTGAAATTAAAATATGGCTTTATTGCGCCTGTTGCTTTAAACACAGCAAACATGTAAATCAGCAAACAAAATCCGCTCCACTATGGAGTATATATACACTTGTGATCCAGTTCTCTTTAACTGCGTGGTTAGCCCAGTGATTCACCAGCCAAAAATCATAGAGACATTTATATATATATAGATCGACATAGATAATAGTCTTTTAAGAAAAGTCTTATCTGTTAGCTGGGTTGCTGTAGAGGAAGCTTCTCTGCTCTCTTGGATCCGCACCCCTGTGTGCTAAGGCAATGTCAGGCTCCAAGTTTAGAATCTTGTCCCCTTTGTCTTGTTGTCAGCTTGCCGTTCAAGACATCTGTCCTTCCTTGGTTCAGCCCAGTTGTGGACTAAGGAATCTCCCTTCCTGTCTCAGAGGCAGGCTTTTTCTAACACCTGTAATCAGCCAGGTGGTGTTAGTTAATTGCCTACCAGCAGTTAACCATCACATTGCTGGATTAGAGGCACATTTGTGAACAGGGATAAGTCCCCTGTTACACCCCCATACACAAAAAAAAAAATATATATATATTCAAATGAATATGAAGTGCCCGAAAACATAATAATTAAATATTATTTCTACACTATGCAGCCCCGATGCTGGTTTTAACACGAAACCACAATATAAATTATATACAATGCACCCGGCACAATATAGAAATATATTAATGTTACAAGATCTCTAAATGACTATGTAGAAAACATTCAAGTTCTAAAGCAGGGGTCCCCAACGCCGGGGCCGTGGACCGGTACCGGTCCGTGGCCTGTTAGGAACCCAGCTGCACAGCAGGAGGTGAGGAGCCACGGGTAACAAACATATCAGTTAGTGAGCTAGCCAACACGCATCTGGTGTGAGCTCCGCAATTCTGTATACATTTCCATTTTGCCTGTGAAGATTCTGACAGTCTGAAAGCACAGCCTACGAGCCTATCAGTCCATCGGGTAAGGGTGCAACGTCATATCCGGCACTGACGTCACATCCAAAGCCCCGCGCCCTATGTCACTGCCGGGAGTGAGGGAGAAGTGAAAAAGAAGCATTAGCACACTGCGGCAGCCATCAGCAAGGGAGCAGTGCAGGAGTCAGCCTCACTATTCAGTCCCAAAACAGCCCAGCATAAATCGACGTAACAACTACTTCTACCTTCCATCACTAATCCGTGACCATCTGACGAGCGAAGGCTCCGAGCACAGTGGGAAAAACATTAGTGTTGAGATTCATCATCTGTGACTCATCAGCTGCAGTACATGCGAAATCAGGCAAAGTTTTTTGTTTCTTCATTTTTTTTTTATTCATTGATTATATTTTTTTGCATTTGTGTCTTGTTCTATGCAATGCTACTGATTCTGCATTATGGTGAGTTGTATAATTATTTCATTATATATTACAATGTAATAATAATAGAAATAAAGTGCACAATAAATGTAATGCGCTTGAATTATCCCGAAACCACCCCCCCCTGTCCGTGGAAAAAGTTTCTTCCACAAAACCGGTCCCTGGTGCCGAAAAAGTTGGGGACTGCTGGTCTAAAGGAAGAAATTGTAACTTCTGATATACCAGTGTGTAAAAGGGTAAGAAAGGACATTATATATATATATATATATATATATATATATATATAGCACCAACAAATAGTCAATTTGTATAAAGAAACAGTCAATTTCTTCAGGAAGAGAAGAGGTTAAAATTCAAAGCCTCTATATCTATGCCAGGGGAGTTCCAGTATACATAAGCCATGGGGTAATCAGTTTCTTATGGTGTGATTCAGAGTCTTTTGTTATCTCTGTATATCCCTCTCAGGGAAAAGGTGGTGGTGGGACCTTCACGCTGTAAGTATTAGCCTCCACTTATGTTGTGCCTTTTAATATTGGCACTGCAACGCCTCAGCTATTAAAGACGAGTCATCCTTCAACCACTCACTTCTCTTCACTGACCACCAATCAGTGATCTGTTCAGCCTCCGATACGATCTTAATACAGCATACCCTGAGGTCACTCCATGTGACTCTGGCTTGACTTTACCGTATCTTCACTTGTTGTCATCAGTCTTCTCCTGGCAGGGACGTAGCTAGCATCCGCATGTAGCAGCCTATAGTGTATCACCGCGTTTCTCTCCCTGGCTTGTTGCGTCTCCATCAGCTTTCTGTATATACACCTCCTCACAGCTGTTCCCGTCTGATCACCAGATGATGCGCACTGACAGGTGCTCAGGGACACCTAGCTACAGCGTCTCGTGGGAGAGAATGCACAGGAATACAGTAGCTACTCACGCAATCAAGGGTATCAATAGACTGAGATCTCTCTTGTGGAAATAAAAGAAAAGGATTCCCCGGCGCGTGGTTCCACTTTAACTCCGGGACACATGAAAACAAAAAAGAAAAATCCACAATCAGAAGTATTTAAAATACAAAAAAACCTTGATTGAACTTGATAGGAAATACACTTACATTAAATAATGTCTCTTCAATAGGGATAAGGGAGACTTTCTGGTGATACCTCAGAATTGGAGAAAAAAACAGATATAGTGTAACACCCTTTTATTAACAAATACTTAAAAAAGAGATTGAAAACTCACAAACAGCCAGCAATTTAAGGCATTGAGAAGGATGCATCCAGAATCCACAAGCCGTCCTCCAGAATCCCTGGTTGTCAGTGTGGATCCTGCTCCAGCAGTCAGAGTAGTTCTTTGCAGGGATATACCAGCATTGGTTGATTTCCTGGTTCTTGTGCACAGAAACAGGTCTCTCCCTCGGCTGTTCTCCTTGCTGCAGCTTCAATGCTGCCTCCAGACTGGATGAAGCTGCAATTTCCTCAATACGGTGGCCTGTGATGCCCAAAATTTGTCAGACCGGTTTCGCCCTTGGCTTCCTCAGTGACAATGATCCACATGGGGTAACAACAGTCTTTATATGCTCCAAAATACTAATTGACCAATTAAAATCCACATGAAACTTATTCCCAGTATATTCCTGGCTCTTGATTCCTAAAACTGACCCTCTCACTTTCCTCTAACTTAGATAAAATGTTATCTTAAAATTGTTAACTTAAGTACTTAAGTCTCCCTTATCCCTGTTGAAGAGACATTATTTCAGGTAAGTGTATTTCCTATCAAGTTCAATCAAGGTTTTTTTGTATTTTAAATACTTCTGATTGTGGTTTTTTCTTTTTTCTTTTCATGTGTCCCGGAGTTAATGTGGAACCACGCGCCGGGGAATCCTTTTCTTTTATGACTGTTAACTATAGAGGTTGGTGAATCACCTCTAAGAAACTCTGGCAGTAGGACTCCATCTTTTATGTGGGACTGAACTTTACATTTCATTTTAATTACGGTTGGCGCAACTATTTTTCTTTCTTTTCTCCTGTGGAAATGCAAAAAATATTAGGCACACAACAGCTAGTATGTTGCAAAGCTGTTTTACTATACTGTATGGACATACATATTAGAACAAACATATCAAGGTTGCTTCCTCGAACAACTCTACGCGTTTCGTCCTATAGGGACTTCATCAGAAGTATAAGTGAATCACATAAAGCATTTTATATTTATACCCTTAGCTGTATAGTCATAGCTTAATTGAAAGGCTCGCCCTCCATTTCTGGATATTCTGAATATTGTATCAATCACAATGGCGCTATTCCTCTGTGTGTTTAAACAGAATTGTAATTTACATTAAAAATAATTTAATAGTTAGCATATATTAAACTAAAATACATGAAAAAATCATTTTATCACAATCTAAAAAGTTAAATAACGAATTGGATAATTAGATCCTAATTCTGCTTGGATAAAAAGAATAAAAATAGAGTGAGAGATATTCAAATATTAATTACATACAGTTGTGTGAAAAAGAAAGTACACCCTCTTTGAATTCTATGGTTTTACATATCAGGACATAATAACAATCATCTGTTCCTTAGCAGGTTTTAAAATTAGGTAACTATAACCTCAGATGAACAACAACACATGACATATTACACCGTGTCATGATTTATTTAACAAAAATAAAGCCAAAATGGAGAAGCCATGTGTGAAAAACTAAATATGTTTTCTCACGAACCAGGGGGAGCATGGGGGATAAAAACACACAAAAAGAAAATAAGGATGGTAGTGGTTTTCAAGCAGAAATTACAGTGGGTGGACTGTGGACATCAGTATTGCAGAATAGCTTCTTCACTTGGGGAATACGACCTCAGCAAGAAGAAAGAGCACAGATCAGATACAACAAACAATTTATAAAACTTCTTAAAAGTGCACACTTACAGTTTTGCCAAATAAAAACAGCATGTAAGCTATAAATAGCTTTTGTGTGACCACTGGGAGATATATGCCGCCTCTCACCGCACCAGCTCCGACGGGAACTCCGGCTGGACCCCACGTGGGTCCGTTGGAGACGTCGCTCTGTCGCCGGTACCCGGGTGTTGATGTCACTTCCGGCTCGGCTACTGTGGTGTGTACAGGGGCGTCTTCCTCCACAGCCACGTCACAAATGGGCGGTACCACTCTACGCGTTTCGCTTTCATATTGTTTTTTACACCTGCTCTATATTTTGCACTATTATCACTTTAAGTCACAATTTAATAGTTTCATTAGTAAGCACTGTTTAGGGTGTTAGCGCCTCTTATATTCACCTAATTTGGCACCCTTGAAAAACTAAGTATACCTTATGATTCAATAGCTTGTAGAACCACCTTTAGCAACAATAACGTGAAGTAATCGTTTTCTGTATTACTATATCAGTCTCTCACATCGTTGTGGAGGAATTTTGGCCCACTCTTCTTTACAACGTTGCTTCAGTTCATTGAAGTTTGCTGGCATTTGTTTATGCACAGCTCTCTTAAGGTCCCGCCACAGCATTTCAATCATGTTGAGGTCTGGACTTGGACTGGGCCATTGCAACACCTTGATTCTTTTCTTTTTCAGCCATTCTGTTGTAGATTTGCTGGTGTGTTTGGGATCATTGTCCTGTTGCATGACCCAATTTCGGCCAAGCTTTAGCTGTCGGACAGATGGCCTCACATTTGACTCTAGAATACTTTGGTATACAGAGGAGTTCATGGTCGACTCAATGACTGCAAGGTTCCGAGGTCCTGTGGCTGCAAAACAAGCCCAAATCATCACCCCTCCACCACCGTGCTTGACAGTTGGTATGAGGTGTTTGTGCTGATATGCTGTGTTTGGTTTTCGCCAAACGTGGCGCTGTGCATTATTGCCAAACATCTCCACTTTGGTCTCGTGAAAAGAAAGGGATAACAGTGCGCAACTAAGGTTGTTCTCTATTGTACTAGTGATCCATAAAACACCTCTGTGATATATTATTAAATAATCAACAACCTTTAACTGTTGAGTTTGGCGTCTGCAGCCGTTATGTGTGTAGAGGCTCAGCACCCCTAAATGGCAGTGAGACAGAAAAAACAGCGCAAACACGATAGTGAAGTACTTTAAAAAAAATGTATATAACATAAAAGAATATATATCTGCGTACATCAGGTTAAAATTTACAGGCATGTCATGCACTCAGGCATAAGTTACCAACACCGCTCGCCGTGGAGAGAAGGAACACTCTGGTACTCAGTCCCTCAGATGTGGCAGCTGGGCATGCAGGGTGGATATCAGGATACAGGTCACTCGGCTAGTTCTTGTGTCCAATACTCTCCTTTCAGCTCGTAACCCTCCAATCAGCTGGTCCATGAGGTCGGGAGGAGAGAAGGAGAATTTGCAGGGTTAGCCGATGATACACTCCTGCCTGCTGTGCAGTTCCTCAATACGGCTTCATGACACGCCGTCTGACGAGGACGGCCGTCAAGCAGGAATGACGTCACTCGAAATCAAGCAAACTCCCAATGGATAATAGAAGCAGTGACTGAAGGCCACCAGAAGTTAATTCAGGAGTCACTCGTTACACCTCGTGGAACTACTCGTTACACCTCGTGGAGTCTTATACAGTAGCGACATTGTTTATTGAAGCAAAAGCCGCCGGCTCCATGCGGCTGGGAAGCGGGTAGCCGCGGCGCGTGGCGGCGCACTGTGACGTCACAGTAACATGCGCGCCCGTCTTCCCCGGCTTCCCCGGCTTCCCCAGGCTTCCCCGACACCCCTGGAGATCAAATGAAGGTAAGCGGGGGTGCGGGGAAGCAGAGGGGCAGAGCAGGAGCCGGGTACGGGGTCGGGAAGGGAGGTAAATTGCGCGCGAAGTGGAGGGGGGGTGCGTGGGGGAAACGCGGCGGCGCGCGGTTGTTACTGGCGGCAGCTGGGGTAGATCTCGGCGTGCCGTCGTGATTTAGTGCAATAAACAATGTCGGTGCTGTAGATTGATATAGTAAGATCTATACATGAGTAGACACTAGATTCCATAAGAATTGAATAGTCTTCTTTTATGTTATATCCACTTTGGTCTCGTCTGCCCAAAATACATTGTTCCAGAAGTCTTGTGGTTTGTTCAGGTGCAACTTTGCAAACCTAAGCCGTGCTGCCATGTTCTTTTTAGAGAGAAGAGACTTTCCCCTGGCAACCCTTCCATACAAACCATACTTGTTCAGTCTTTTTCTAATGGTACTGTCATGAACTTTAACATTTATCATGCTAACTGAGGCCTCAGCATTGCACGGTCTGACCTTGGGGTGAATTTGCTGGGATGTCCACCCTTGGGAAGATTGGCAACTGTCTTGAATGTTTTCCACTTTTGAATGGACTTTTGATGGACTTTAGATGGACTTTAAATTGTTTGGAAATGGCCATATAACCCTTCCCAGATTGATGGGCAGCAACAATTGCTTCTCTAAGATCATTGCTGATGTCTTTCCTCCTTGGCATTGTGTTAACACACACCTGAATGCTCCAGACCAGCAAACTGCTAAAACTTCGGTTTTATAGAGGTTGTCACACTTGCTGATGACCAATTAATCAATGGCATTTGATTAGCAGCACCTGTCTGCTACTTAGCATCTCAATTCCTATGGAAGCAGTAAGGGTGTACTTAGTTTTTCACACATAGTTTCTCCATTTTGGCTTTATTGTTGTTAAATAAATCATGACACGGTGTAATATGTCATGTGTTGTTGTTGATCTGAGGTTGTATTTACCTATTTTTTAGACCTGCTAAGGAACAGATGATTGGTATTATGTCCTGATATGTAAAACCATAGAATTCAAAGAGGGTGTACTTTCTTTTTCACACACTGTATAAGGAAAACAGAGAAATTAGGAAAAGGCTGGTAAAACGGCAGGGGTGTTGAGATTATCTGATAAGGAAAGCCCCCAAATCTATGTCCACTTTATGTCCGGATGGAACTAATGTTTTTAATTTTTGGATCCATTTAGTTTCCAGTTTGGATATTTGGTTAACCAAATCACCACCCCTCCAGTTTGACTGTAATAGATTTATCCCAACACATTAAATTCCCAATGGGTTCTGATCATGACACACCTTGAAGTTATGTTGCATGAATCCCTTTTGGATATTAACAATATGTTCCGCAAATCTGAGTTTAAGCTTTCTTGTGGTCTTTGTTATTGTTTATTGCACAGACTTTGTATGAGATATACTGAATTGACAGAGTCACAATTAATAAACTTATCTATCGCATATTCTTCATTTGTGCAAGTAGAAGAAAATGTTTTAACTTGCTTTGCCTTTTGCTGGCTGAGTTTACACATCTTGCAACGAAAGCATTTAAAGAATCCCTTGACATTCAGAAATGAATTTGAGCTACTATCTAGATTATTTTTAAGACAACTGGCTGAAATGCTTTTTTTAAGTGTGTTAGCTTTAGTGAATACCACCCTTGGTATTGGTGGAAAATATGAATATGTAAAAGGAAGGCTTCTGCTTCAGCTAAACCCTGAAGGTGTACGTGGGGATAGGGCTGTGAGGATTCGCCGTTCCGGCGTTCAGGGACCATCTCCTCATCTTACTGGCCCTTCGGTCACAGACGCTCAAATAGCGCAGCCCTCCGGTCCTGTGACACGCGCGTGCACGGACCCTGCGCAGTCTGTTCCGCCCTCTGCGGTCTCTCATCCTGTCCCTCACCTGGCTGTACGTCGTGGGCGCTCGTCTAGTTTCCCCGCTGACATGCGCGGTAGGCTCCTTCCCCGCTCTGTTGTTAAACAAGACCAGTATGGCAGTGACGCGCGCTCCAGGCTCCCTCCCCGCTGTGACGTCTCAAAGAACCGGCGTGGGAGTATCACACACTCCAAGTCCCGCCCTCTGAACCCTGTGACACGTGCGGGCTGCAAGCAACCTCCTACCTGATCGGCTGCATCATTGGACACACCTGTGTGCACCAGCAGTCTATGACGATTCACTTCCTGGTTCCACCCCTGCTTGCTATTGGAGCCTCCTCCTTTAAATACCCTGCATTTTCAGCTTACCTTTGCTGAGCATAGTCCGTGTGACGCCGTGCCTTGCTGCATTCTGTTTCTGATGCCTTGTCTTGCCTTGTCTGTCTGATTAACCCTTTGTTGCCTGAACCCTGCTAGTTTCTAGGACTCCGCTTCTCTTCACTCCTGACCGGGCTTACGCATGACTATTCTCCACTCTCCGCTCCTGACCGTGGCTAAGGCTAAGGCAACGCTCCCTCAGTCAGCGCGCCCGCACTGCAGACAGGCAGCGCGCTGACAGGCACAGACCGCGATATGCGTTCTGTAGGGAGCCGGTGCGGGAGGGGGGCGGGAGTGGGAGGAGGGGCGTGGTTTGAGCGGAGGGACCCGCTACTCCCCCCTCTCCCTCCACGGTTTTGGTCTCCTGGGCTGCAGGAGGGAGCGGCTGCGGGCTGCTGGAAGGTAAGCAGCTCCCGCTCCCTCCCCCTTCCCCCACAAATGCCCTTCTCACACACGCTGAAACACACACACACACCACCCCCTAGCTTGTGGAGGAAGCTGTCTGACAGCTCTTGCTCCCACCCCCACCGCTGATAGGCTCATCAGCGCACCACGTGACGCGTCACCGCTCGGGATCACAATTTTCTTGCATCCCCTGGCAGCTGATGCGTCACAGCACGTTGTGAGCCGTGCAGCGAGGGGGGACTGGGACCGGCTAGGAAAGGATACCCCTGCTGGTGAGGAATGGGCACGCGGAGCGGACCAAAGCCTAAGTACCCCAACGATCCACTATTCTCCAATCCTGACCTGGCAAGTATATACGACTACTCTTCACTCTATAACCCTGATCCGGCTTGCACGTCCAATCTACATCCTAGGCACGCCCGCGTCGCTGTGGGTTGGCATTTCTCAATTCCCTACCTCAGCACCGCGGTCGCGCTTCGTTTGGGTGAGCTACACGTTACAAGGGCGTATTGTTAGAGAAAAGAATAGATCACCCTTGGATCATGCACGCCACCTGAATGATTTTAATCACATTAACTGGAAAGAGGTAGGGTTAACCACCTCCACTAAAACAGAGAATTATTGTATTTACAATGTGAGACAAAGGAAAATAGTTAAAATCTAAAAACATAGTGCTAACTATGTTGATAGCACAGGTAGGAAAGTAATCCTGCCAGAAATACTTGTCAATTCCTCTCAACTTTGATATTTCGCTTATTTACACTAAGTAAGCCTTGTGGAAATACCTTGAGTAAAACGACATGTCCAAAACCAAAAGTGCACTAATAATGTGGTGATATAGCATTGATTAAATAAAGTCGTGTAGAGGGATGTATTAAATCCCTATTAAACTTGGGTGATCGTGGCTAAATAGTGTGAATAAGTAGATATAATGTAGTTATATGATATGAATGCAGAATAGGATCACGGAGAACGAGATGCTGATGCTTATTCAAGACTTGTTTGACTTTTGCTGATAAAGGGTTATATTGTGTTACAAATGGAACATCCACAATATTTTTTCCATATCTATGGTTATTATCTTCATCTTTTTTAACCCCCTCCAGCAAATCTTTTTCTTTTCAATTTTGTAGTTTTTTTTATAAGCATCATCCAAAATTGATGTATTATAAGATTTTGTTTTACATTTTTAAATTATAACACAGGCTTGTTCTTCAAATATCGTTTCCTTTGAACAATTGCGCTTAATACGTCTCAGCTCCAAACGGTATGTTATCTAGCCATTTTTTGTAATGGTTACTACCTGCATCAATATAATTCAAACAGTTAATAGGTTTATGATATGTTTTTGTACAAATGGAACCATCTTTGACATAGATTAGTAAATCCAGAAATTCTTGTTCAAGATTACTGTGTTGACTAGTGAATTTTAAATTATACATATTCTGATTAATGTGTTGTAAAAATAAATTTAAAGTGTTGTGTTCTCCACACCAAATAATAATGATATCATCTATGTACCGTTTATAGAGCCCCAGCTTTGCGCCATAATCGTTATTGGCCCAGATGTTCTGCTCCTCCCATAGGCCCATAAGTAAATTGGCATAACTAGGCGCAAATCTGGTTTCCATAGCGGTACCCAAAATTTGTAGATATATATCATTGTGAAACCAAAAGAAGTTATGTGTGAGGGTGAAGTGAATACTCTTAATAAGAAAATCAATAAGTGCAGGTGAATATGATTTGTCTAATTCAAGAAAGTGTTGTGCAGCCTCACACCCTAGTTCGTGATTAATAACTGTTAATAAAAATCTGATATCAAACGTGACTATAATGTGATTTTCAGACCCCGTGATATTTTCTAATAAATTAAGTATATGTGTAGTGTCTTTTAAATGTGATTTTAAATCTTGAACAGGTTTCTGGAGAAAATCTATGTAAGCAGAAAGATTGGAAATTATAGATTGTACTCCCGAGATAATGGGTCTCCCGGGAGGATTTATTGCATCCTGGTGTAGTTTTGGTAAATAATTAAATACCTGTAATGTTGGTTTGTTAACAAGAATAAACTCAAATTCATCTCTAGAAATGACATTTTTAGTACTATTGTCAAGTGATTCTCTAATTGTAACAGATATTCTTCTGTTGGATTTTTGTCAAGCTTTAAATATGTCTCTGTATCGTTAAGCAATCTCAATGATTCCTGGATGTAGCTGTCTCTATCTAAGACAACTACTCCTCCCTTATCAGCGGACTTAATTACTATTGAAGTGTCTGCTTTAAGGGATTTAATAGCTTTCAGTTGTTGAGCACTCAGATTGATCAAACCCAATCTATTAGCCTTTTCCAATTTTTCTAAATCCTCTCTGACCAACTTTTCAAACAATTCGAGACATTCACCTTTTATATAACGTGGATAAAAAATTGATTTTTTCTTGAAAGGTGTGTATGAGCTACAATGTGGGACAGGAGGCGTGGAGTTGACATTTGTACTGTCTACATGTACTTTCTGTTTTAAAAAATATTTTTTAAGGGACAAATTTCTAACAAACTTCCCTACATCGATGTAAGTGTCAAAGGCACTTAACCTATTGGAGGGTGCAAAGGACTTATCTTTCTTCAATAGAGAGAACTCTTGCTTAAATTAAAGAAACCCTCTATTTTTTGTTTTACGTCATACTCCTTTTGGTCTTCTGATTTACGTCCTCCTCTGCTT
This sequence comes from Ascaphus truei, assembly GCF_040206685.1. NCBI lineage: Eukaryota > Metazoa > Chordata > Amphibia > Anura > Ascaphidae > Ascaphus > Ascaphus truei. The sequence goes on from NC_134483.1 coordinate 372,025,514, forward strand.
CCTCGTTTATTAATCTTTCCCTTTTCCCTATAGATGTCACGGGAGACTCCTATGGCGGGTAGGATCTCGGTGGCCGGAACAGCAGGAGCGTAGTAGGGGTCATAATCAGAGGTCCGAGGCCGGCGGCAGATAGCGCAGTCAGGTAACAAGCATAGGTCGGCAACGAGGAGACTGGAACAGGACAGGGGGGCAGGAACAGGTCTGGGAGCAGGGACTGAGAACGGGGAGCAGGGACTGAGAACGGGGAGCAGGGACTGAGAACGGGGAGCAGGGACTGAGACCGGGGAGCAGGGACTGAGACCGGGGAGCAGAGACTGAGACCAGGGAACAAACAGGGACAAGCCAGATTACCAGCAAGGCCCTTTACTATGACTAGAATCAAATACAGGACTGGTACAGTAACAGATCAGGATCAGAGACAGAAGCATGTGCATAGGAATCTGACTCAAAACAATGGCAAGGGAACAAACAGGAAGCAGAAACTATAAAGGACAGAGACAGGAGCAACAAGACAGACAGAGGAACCCCAGAGCACACAGAAGGCAGCAGCACACCCGGTAGACAAAGAAGAACTATGGCTAGGCAGGAGGTCTAGGAGACCCTGACATTACTCCCCCCTCTCGAGAGCGTTCTCTGGACGATCCTCCAGGCTCTTCCTGGAGGCCTTGCTGAGAAGTGGACTCAAGGTGACCCACCTCTGGTGGTTTGTCAGCGGGCAGAGGGTACTCCACAGGTACAGACTGAAAAAGTCCATCAGAAAGCTGACAGAGGAATTCAATTCTCTCTCGGAACAGTTGAATGTCAGGATGCATCAACCCAAACGCCAGAGAATCTGTGAGCAGTAAGCTTGACTTTGCAGCGTAGGTAACAGGCTCAGCAGAGGACGCATCAGATATTCGTAGATAAACGGAAGAAAGTGCGCTTGTCTTCAAAGCGGGGGCAGAGGAGCCAGTAGATCCTCCTGACAACCCTCCAGGTTTAGTAGGGTGTCCCTGATGGAAAGCCGACTCACGATGGCCTTCGGACAACACTCCATGTTTCGCAGGAACATAGTAATCAACAACGACTCCGGACAACCCTCCAGACTCTTCAGGGAAACCTTGATGGAAGGCCAACTTAGTGTGTATGTCAAGTGCTGATGGGAAATCTGTGAGAGTTGCATTTATCCTCATCACAGGAGCGTAGGCATCAGCATCAGGTACAGTAAGCATAGCAAGGAACTTCACAAGGGATCCGTCTAACGTCATAGCAGGGGCATCGGGAACAGATACATCAGGTATGCATCAGTGGGGACATATAGTTTCCTTTCCGTGGTCTCTTTTTGTGACCAACATATCTCTTTTAGTTTTGGAATCAAGAACTTCCAAATGGGTACATTCAACTCAATCACAGGGGCATGGACATCAGGAACATGGGCCCTAGGAATGGGTGCATCAGACTCTCCATACAAGTCAATGGGGACATTAAGTTCACTCTTCGTGGTCTCTTTTTGTGACTGCCATTTTGTGGTATCACCTAAATTCTCATTAAGACCAGCTATTTGAGATTTCAGCTCTTGAAGCTGTCCTTCTGCATTTCTTTTCCCACTGAATGCAGTTGTCAGTTCAGTTTCTTTGGAGTTGAGTCGCGACTCCATAACTCCCAGCTGACTCAGAGTAAAGCTTAAATTTGTTTCATCTTCTTCATTTCTGATCTGCAGCTGCCGGTACTCCTCCCGGACCTTCTCCAGCTCCAGCCAAACCTTATCACGGGCTGTGTGGTCCAATAATTTGCAGACATCGGCCATTTTGACCTCATAGCGCAGTGTCAGGCCAGCCACTTGACAGACGGACACCTCATCTCTCTCCTCCTTTTTGGCAAGCTGTGTCTTGAGTTCAGCGATCTGCGTCTGCAGCGCTGTGAGTTGCTGAGATGTGTGTTCAGCTGCTATCTTTAGCTCTTCCATTTTTCGGCGTTGCTGTAATTTCCACTCCTCAGCGAGAGGTCCCTGGTTGAGTGCATCCTGCAATTTTATTCTCAGGGCTTTCATCTCTTCACTGTGATCTTTTTGAGCTTGCTTCCATGCATCCCTCATCACGTCTTGGAGCTCTGCAAATTCCTTTGCTAGGGTCTCAGCAGCTTGTCTTTTCCATGTTTCATTCTCGTGACTGTACTGGTTGGTATGGATGGAGCAGTGTCTGTGCTCCTCTAACTCTTGCTTCAGTTTCTGGACTGCCTTGTGCTCCCTCTCATACAGGGTCACCTGAGCTCTAAGCTCCTCCACCACTGAGGCTCTGGTTATGCTCAGTGTGGCCTTCAGCTCCTCATGCTGTTCTGTGGGGACACACTGGGTACTCAAATACTCTTGCAGCATCTCAACTTTGTAGGCAGTCTGGAAACTTTCTTCCTGCAGATGTGCACGCAATTCTTGCAGCTGACTCTGCAGCATATTTTCTGCTTGTGTGCGCTGCTCCAGCGAGACATGTTCTTTGTGCTGCACTCTCTCTGCATTCTGCAGTGCTGTCTGCACGTCTAACTTTTCCTGGGCTAACTGTTTCTTCTCCTCTCCTAATTTATGGAGTTTCTAATCTCCTTCACTGACTTGGGCATAGGGATTCTTGCACTCTTGGGTTACAGTTTCAAAACTGCTATTTAACCCTCCGAAGATCTCTCTCAATGAGCATAGTTCTGTTTTTAAGTGGCAACTCTTCTCCTTAGAGGCTTCCAGCTCTGTAGTAAGCATGTGAACCTCTTTCTGAGATGCTTCCAGTGCTGCGCCAACTTGAGCCATGAAACTCTGGTACTGGGCATTATCCGCGTAAGCCTTCACGGAGCTTACTTGACAAGATCACCCTGTCATTCTCCAACTGACACTTTTCTTTTTTCAAGTCACCCTCTGCTTTTTCCAGTGCTAATTGCATCCTTGACTTTTCTTCTATCAATAGTCTCTTCTCCTCTTCTAATTCATGGAGTCTTTTATCTCCTTCACTGGCTTGGACAAAGAAGTTTTTACTCATTTGGTTTATAGTTTCAAACCTACTATTTAACTCTTCACAGGCGTCTCTCACAGACCGTATCTCTGTTGTAAAATAGCATCTCTCCTCCCGAACGACTTCCATCTCTTTTTTGAAGTAGCAAATCTCCTCCTCGGAGACTTTAAGCTCTGTATTAAGCCTGTGAACTTCCTTCTGAGAGGTTTCCAGCGCTGAGTAAGCTTGATCAGGAAACTCTGGTTATAGGCAGAATCAGCGTATGCCTTCTCCAGTTTACTTGAAAGGATCACCCTGTCCCTCTCCAACTGATCTTTTTCTTTCTCCTGGAGAACACACTTAGCAATTGCTGAGGTTAGACACCTTTGTAGTGCAGCCTTGGCTTCTTGCGCTTTATCCAAACATCCATGAAGACAATCAATCTCTTTTCATGCAGATTGAAGTGTCTGAGTTAGGGCATCTTTCTTTTCTTCCACTATTCCTGGGATAAGTCTGTGAGTTGCCTTAAGCTGCAGCATATATTTTTCATCAAATGCAGACTTTCCTGAGGTTTAAGGTTCATTCTTAATTCCTTCTGCAACTTCCACAGTAATACCTCCTTTCTTTTTCTTCTTTTTCCTTGCTTTGAAAATTTCTGAAGAATTAGTGGTACTGTGTTCACATTTACTGCTCAAGACTGTTTTTTGAGTGGGAGCCATAATTTCAGACATGGGGAAACCACACTTCCCAAGAAACCAGTAAAGAGGAAATGTGTCTTTAAAGCAGAGGCATTATAATGCACAACAGAAATATTAGACAAAGAGAGACAAGATAGGAGAGCAGACCCTTCTGAGACCTTAGCATCAGTCACAGAGATATCATAAATGCAAGGAAAAAACATAAACAGAGAAACCTGTAGTTATATCTGAAATTTTAGACATCAGGCGTAGGGATATCATATAGACAGAAAACCTGCAGTTAAATATGAATCTATAGACATCAGGCGTAGGGATATCCTATAGAGAAACCTGCAGTTAAATCTGAAACTTTACACATCAGGCGTAGGGATATCAGACAGAGAACCCTGCAGTTAAATCTGAAACTTTAGATATCAGGCTATAGGATAGGATATCATAGGTTGCAAAGAAACAACTTTCAGGGGAACTTGCAGGTAAACCTGAAACCTTAGAACCAATCATAGGAAGAACTACAGATTGCAGGAAAAAATCACAGCATGCAGTAACAAAATAATGGAAGCACTCTTGTCTTTTGAAATGGGAACCCTGTGAACAGCAGTGGTCCAACCAGGGAAAGCAGTAAATCAAGGTAAACGTCTTATTGAGAAATGTGAGTCTGAAAATCTACAGTGGCCCACCCAAAAATGCAGAGACAATCCTTATCCAGGCAATGAAAGTCTAAAAAATGGCAAAAACAGGTACTGCAGGGAAGGCTTTTTTTTTTTTTTTTTTAAAGGGAAGTCTTCTCAGGGAGAAATTGGCACAAAAAACCCTACAGAAACCTTTGCAGCAACAAAACCTTCAGGATCCCAACTGGGATTTCTAAAAAACAAAAAAAGTACTTATCTTCCTCCAAGCGGATGGGGTCAGCTGAAGCAGGAAGGCAGAGAATCTGTTCCAGCGAGATCCAGAAGGGATCTTTGTTTTCTGTCACGGGAGACTCCTGTGGCGGGTAGGATCTTGGTGGCCGGAACAGCAAGAGCATAGTAGGGATCACAATCAGAGGTCCGAGGCAGGCGGCAGATAGCGCAGTCAGGTAACAAGCAGAGGTCGGCAACGAGGAGACTGGAACAGGACAAGGGGGCAGGAACAGGTCTGGGAGCAGGGGCTGGGAATGGGGGTCGAGGGACTGAGCCCGGGGAGCAGGGACTGAGACCGGGGAGCAGGGACTGAGACCAGGAAGCAGGGACTGAGACCAGGGAGCAGGGACTGAGACCAGGGAACAAACAGGGACAAGCCAGATTACCAGCAAGGGCCTTTACTATGAACAGAGTCAAATACAGGACTGGTACAGGAACAGATCAGGATCAGAGACAGAAGCATGTGCAAAGGAATCTGACTCAAAACAAAGGCAAGGGAACAAACAGGAAGCAGGAGCTATAAAGGACAGAGACAGGAGCAACAAGACAGACAGACAGAGGAACACCAGAGCATACAGAAGGCAGCAGCACACCTGGTGGACAAAGAAGAACTATGGCTAGGCTGGAGGTGTAGGAGATCCTGACAATAGATGGATTTGGGATGGGTTGGTGTAACGGTCGTGCTCGCCACAAACCGGGACCGGACCGCGGGGCTGAGGTGGGGATGTGAATAAACAGACCTTAGACCATGAAGCCGGTTCTGGATTTCGCAGTCCGTAGTCATTCGTAGCAGGGTCAGGGTTGGAGAATGTAGAGTAATCCTTAGACAAGCGAGGTTCAGGGTTGGAGAAGTCAGGGTAATCGATATCCAGGCAGAAGTTTGGCAACAAGGAATCAGGAACGCCCCGCTTCAGCGTAGTAGCCGTACTGCAGAAATGGCCTCTATGCGAGGAGCGGCCCATAACAAAGGCCTCTGCAAGGCAGGAATGTAGCAGACCTCAGGAAACAGAAAGCAAAAGTTAGCGTTCGGAATCCAACGCTTCAGCACAGGAACCAGGACACGGTCTCTGCAATGGAGATATGCAGCAGCCCCAGGAACCAGCCCTCTGCAAGGAGAGAAGGCAGCAGGCCTCCGTGAACAGGCAAAGCTGGTGCTGGGAATCCAACACTTCAGCACAGGTACCAGGAAGCAGACCTCTGCTTGGGGTGAATGCAGGAGGTCTCAGGAACAGGATAAGGCAGACACCGAGAATCCACAGCTTCAGCACAGGTACCAGGAAGCAGACCTGCTTGGGGTGAATGCAGGAGGTCTTGGGAACAGGGTAGAGTAGCACTGTGGATCCAATGCTTCAGCACAGGTGGCAGACCTCTGCAGCAGGTCTCAGGAACACAAGAGTAGCACTGGGGAGCAAGTGCTTCAGCACAGGAAGCAGACCTCTGCAGCAGGTCTCAGGAACACAACAAGAGTAGCACTGGGGAGCCAGTGCTTCAGCACAGGAAGCAGACCTCTGCAACAGGTCTCAGGAACAGGGCCAAGGCAGGAGTGTTTGTGGCAAACACAGTTACATCCAAGTGTAATTCGAATTATGCTCGGCCAGGAGTCAGAGAAAGAGGCCAGTATAAGAAGGGCAGATAGCCAATCCCAAGACAGGGGTGTGTGGGAATTCTTCCAATGCCAGAGCAGAGAGATAGAGCTGCAGTGATTGCAAACACAGGGGAAAGTACTTGCAATTCCAAGGGGAGGTTTGTTTGAGAGCACATCAGCTCTGCAAGAGTGAGCTCCTGCCAAACCCTGGAACGGATTCCTCACAGTTGGATCTTGCTCATTGGTTCTCTCCCTTCATTTAGTTTCCCGCCCATCTCTAAAAAAGGCGTGGAGGTTTCTAATGGTCAATCAATCACAAATCAATTTTTTATCCAAGTTATATAAAAGGCGGATGTCTCGAATTGTTTGAAAAGTTGGTCAGAGAGGATTTAGAAAAATTGGAAAAGGCTAATAGATTGATCAAACCCAATCTGAGTGCTCAACAAATTAAAGCTATTAAATCCCATAAAGCAGACACTTCAATAGTAATTAAGTCAGCTGATAAGGGAGGAGGAGTAGTTGTCTTAGATAGAGACAACTACATCCAGGAATCATTGAGATTGTTTAACGATACAGAGACATATTTAAAGCTTGACAAAAATCCAACAGAAGAATATCTGTTACAATTAGAGAACCACTTAACAATAGGACTAAAGAAAAATGTCATTTCTAGAGATGAATTTGAGTTTATTCTTGTTAACAAACCAACATCATTGGTATTTTATTACTTACCAAAACTTCACAAGAACGCTATAAATCCTCCCGGGAGAAACATTATCTTGGGAGTTCAATCTATAACTTCAAACCTTTCTGCTTACATAGATTATTTTCTCCAGAAACCTGTTCAAGATTTAAAAATCCCATTTAAACGACACAATACATATACTTAATTAATTAGAAAATATCACGTGGTCTGAAAATCACATAATAGTCACGTGTGATAGCACATTTTTATACACAGTTATTAATCACGAACAAGGTTGTGAGGCTGCACAACACTTTCTTGAATTAGACAAATTATATTCAGCTGCACTTATTGATTTTCTTATTAAGAGTATTCGCTTTACCCTCACACTTAACTTCTTTTGGTTTCACAATGATATATATCTACAAATTTTGGGTTCCGCTATGGGAACCAGATTTGCGCCTAGATATGCCAATTTACTTATGGGCCTATGGGAGGAGCAGAACATCTGGGCCAATAACGATTATGGCGCAAATCTGGGGCTCTATAAATGGTACATAGATGACATCATTATTATTTGGTGTGGAGACCACGACACTTTTAATTTATTTTTACAACACATTAATCAGAATATGTATAATTTAAAATTCACTAGTCAACACAGTAATCTTGAACTAGAATTTCTGGATTTATTAATCTATGTCATAGATGTTCCATTTGTACAAAAACATATCATAAACCTGTTAACTGTTTGAATTATATTGATGCATGTAGTAACCATTACAAAAAATGGCTAGATAACATACCGTTCGGGGAACTGAGACGTATTAAGAGCAATTGTTCAGAGGAAACGATATTTGAAGAACAAGTCTCTGTTATAATTGAAAAAATTAAAACAAAATCTTATAATACATCAATTTTGGATGATGTTTATCCAAAAACTACAAAATTGAAAAAAAAAGATTTGCTGAAGGGGGTTAAAAAAGATGAATATAATAACCATAGATATGTAAAAAATATTGTGGATGTTCCATTTGTAACACAATATAACCCCTTATCAGCAAAAGTCAAACAAGTCTTGAATAAGCAATCGCATCTCGTTCTCCGTGATCCTATTCTGTATATCTTCCACCAATACCAAGGGTGGTTTTCACTAAAGCTACCACACTTAAAAAAAGCATTGCACCCAGTTGTCTTAAAAATAATCTAGATAATAGCTCAAATTCATTTCTGAATGTCAAGGGATTCTTTTAATGCTTTTATTGCAAGATGTGTAAACTCAATCAGCAAGAGGCAAAGCAAGTTAAAACATTTTCTTCTACTTGCACAAATGAAGAATTTGTGATAGATACGTTTATTAATTGTTACTCTGTCAATTCAGTATATCTCATACAATGTCTGTGCAATAAACAATATATAGGCCGGAGAACAAGAAAGCTTAAACTCAGATTTGCGGAATTTATTGTTTATATCCAAAAGGGATTCATGCAACATAATCTATCGAGACATTTCAAGGAGTGTCATGATCAGAACCCATTGGGAATTAAATGTGTTGGGATAGATCTATTATAGCCAAACTGGAGGGGTGGTGATTTGGTTAACCAAATATCAAAACTGGAATCTAAATGAATCCACAAAATACAAACATTAGTTCCATCCGGACATAATGTGGACATAGATTTGGGGGCTTTCCTTGTCAGATAATCTCAACACCTCTGCTGTTTTACCAGCCTTTTCCTAATTTCTCTGTTTTCCTTATACAGTATGTAATATCTATGGAATTAATATTTGAATATCTCTCACTCTATTTTTATTATTTTTAGCCAAGCAGAATTAGGATCTAATTATCCAAATCGTTATTTAACTTTTTAGAATGTGATAAAATGATATTTTTTTCATGTATTTTAGTTTAATATATGCTAACTCAGTGGTGCGCAAACTGGGGGGCGCAAGATTATGTAGGGGGGGCGCAGGCTGCGTGCGGGGAAACCTGGGGGCGGGCAGAGCTGTGCGGGCAGAGCAGTTCTCTGCTGTGTCTTGCAGAGGGGGCGGGGCCTTGCAGAGGGGGCGGGGCCTTACTGCGGGGCCTTCCCTGCACACAGACAAGCCCTTCTCCTCCTCCTGTCTTTTACCCGCCCGTTTTCAGCAGCACATGGGGGGACCGGAGCAGGTTTAGTTACTCCCTCCACCCACCGTGTGTGTGTGTGTGTGTGTGTGTGTGTGTGTGTGTGTGTGTGTGTATATGTAGAAATGTGTGTGTATATGTATGTGTGTGTATATGTATATGTGTGTGTATGTGTTTTGTATGTATATGTGTGTGTGTATATATGTGTGTGTATCTATATGTGTATGTGTGTGTGTATATATAAAGTATGTGAATGTGTGTGTGTGTGTGTATATATGTGTGTGTGTGTGTGTGTGTGTGTGTGTATATCTATCTATATATATATGTGTGTGTGTGTGTGTGTTTGTGTGTATATATATATGGATTGTTGTGTGTGTGTGTGTGTGTGTGTGTGTGTGTGTGTGTGTGCTGTGCCTGTTGGTTGTCTCTGTGTGTGGGTGTTGGGATTGAGTGTTGTGTGTGTTGGTGGTGATTATGTGAGTGTTGGTTGTGACTGTGTGTGTGTAGTGATTGAGTGTGTGCTGTGTTGGTTGTGATTTGAGTGGGTGTTGTGTATGTGTGTGTGTGTGTATATGTATGTGTGTGTGTATATGTATGTATGTGTGTGTGTATGTATGTATGTGTGTGTGTGTGTGTGTGTGTGTATATGTGTGTTTGTGTGTATATATAGACTGTTGTGTGTGTGTTTGCGTGTGTGTGTGCCTGTTGGTTGTCTGTGTGTGTGTTGTGATTGAGTGTGTGCTGTGTTGTTTGTGATTTGAGTGGGTGTTGTGTGTGTGTATGTGTGTGTGTATATGTATGTATGTGTGTGTGTGTTTTGTGTGTATATATATGGACTGTTGTGTGTGTGTGTGTGTGTGCTGTGCCTGTTGGTTGTCTGTGTGTGTGTGTTGTGATTGAGTGTTGTGTGTGTTGGTGGTGATTATGTGAGTGTTGGTTGTGACTGTGTGTGTGTAGTGATTGAGTGTGTGCTGTGTTGGTTGTGATTTGAGTGTGTGTTGTGTGTGTGTGTGTTGTGATTGAGTGTGTGTGTTGGTTGTGGGTGTTGTGATTGAATGCAGCGTTGCACAAACTGAGGGGGGGACGCCCCAGGCGCAAGATTATTTAGGCGGGGCGCGTGCAGCAAAACCTGGTTGTGCAGGCGAAAAAGATGTGCGCGCGCGGGCGGCCAAATAGAATAGTGCAGGTGGGGCCACGTGATTCGGAGGTACGCGGAGGAGCACGCCCCAGCGCTGTGATGTCAAACGCCTCTCCCTCCGGTGTCTGCCTACAATAGCGCTGTGGTCCTGCTCTCCTCCGCTGGCAACCTGCCTAGCTGCGATCCTCTTCATGTGAGAGGGTAGGCTGACACTATATCAATCATACTATGAATGTACAGAAATAATATAAAAAAAAGTGTAAACACTTCCCCGCTCGTGCTTGCAAAATTATGCAGGACACCCTGTGCTCATGCTTGGAGAGTTGGTGATGTCACCGCTCTCAGCGGCAGCGTGGACGCAGCCTAATTTTGCAAGAGCGAGCTGTTGAAGTATGTAAGTATTTAGGCTGCGCTTATAGTGCCGGCGACGCAACGTCGCCCGAAAACATGCATTGTCGCCGCCGCGTGCGCTTATAGTAAGCGTGACGTGGCAACGTGATTTTTTGAAGCCGGCAATATTTGATTTTTAAGGGGCTGTCGCCTCATGTGACAGCCCCTGAACCAATCAATGGCCTGGTCGCCCACGCCGCCGCAAAGCGAAATACAACTTTCGCTAGCGGCGACGGGTGACGTCGCGGGCACTATATGCGCAGCCTTAGACATATTTGTATTTACATTGTATACCGTTTAATAAAGGGTTTTTTTTCATGGGATTTTGATTACATCAGGCAGGGTGGGCCCGAGAAATTTCATGGATAAAAAGGGGGGCTCGGCATAAAAAGTTTGCTCACCCCTGTGCTAACTATTAAAGTATTTTTAATGTCAATTACAATTCTGTTTAAACACACAGTTGAATAGCTTGTTTCCCCTGATTGTGCTTTAGCCCTGGCCATTGTGATTGATACAATATTCACCAATCAGAAATGGAGGGCGAGCCTGTCAATTAAACTATGACTATACAGCAAAGGGTATAAATATAAAATGCTTTATGTGATTAAAACTTATACTCCTTATGAATTCCTTATAGACGAAACGTGTAGAATTGTTCGAGGAAACACCCTTGATCTGTTTGTTCTAATATGTATGTCCATACAGTATAGTAATATCTCAAAACATCCAGGGGGAGCATGTGGGGGAATAAGAGAGCAAAATATAAGTGCAGACGTATTATAATGGGTGGGTTATAAAGGCAGTGTCTTGGCTCATATAGCTGATCTACTCACAGGACTAAAGAATAAATCAAAGCAGTTGGCAAATTGGGTTGCCACCCTTGAAGGTAGCTGTGGACCGGACCCCCTATCGATTCTCCGTCAGCAAAATGTGTATATAGAAAGAGGGAAAAAACTACATAGTGCGATCAATATGAAAACTTTATATAAAAAATCAGGGTATAAAAATGCGCACTTACAATGTGCTAATAGAATAAAAGCATGTATCACATAATGTGAATAGAAGGTATCCCGAACAGCTCACCGCCTCCCTCAGGTCTGTCTGCTGGCTTCCACGGCTCAGTATCCTCACCTTTTACACGATACATACAGTATAGTAAAACAGCTTTGCAACATACTAGCTGTTGTGTGCCTAATATTTTTTGCATTTCCACAGGAGAGATCTCAGTCTATTGAGACCCTTGATTGCGTGAGTAGCTATTCCTGTGCATTCTCTCCCCCACGAGACGCTGTAGCTAGGTGTCCCTGAGCACCTGTCAGTGCGCATCATCTGGTGATCAGAAGGGAACAGCTGTGAGGAGAGGTGCCGGTGTATACACAGAAAGCTGATGGAGACGCAACAAGCCAGGGAGAGAAACGCGGTGATACACTATAGGCTGCTACATGCGGATGCTAGCTACGTCCCTGCCAGGAGAAGACTGATGACAACAAGTGAAGATACGGTAAAGTCAAGCCAGAGTCACATGGAGTGACCTCAGGGTATGCTGTATTAAGATCGTATCGGAGGCTGAACAGATCACTGATTGGTGGTCAGTGAAAAGAAGTGAGTGGTTGAAGGATGACTCGTCTTTAATAGCTGCGGCGTTGCAGTGCCAATATTAAAAGGCACAACATAAGTGGAGGCTAATACTTACAGCGTGAAGGTCCCACCACCACCTTTTCCCTGAGAGGGATATACAGAGATAATCAAAGACTCTGAATCACACCATAAGACACTGATTACCCCACGGCTTATGTATACTGGAACACCCCTGGCATAGATATAGAGGCTTTGAATTTTAACCTCTTCTCTTCCTGAAGAAATTTACTGTTTCTCTATACAAATTGACTATTTGTTGGTGCTACATTTATATAATGTCCTTGTTCACCTTTTAGCACACTGGTATATCCGAAGTTACCTTTCTTCCTTTAGACATTGAATGTTTTCTACATAGTCATTGATCTTGTAACTATAATATATTTGTATATTGCGCCGGGTGCAATGTATATCATATATATATACATACATATACATTCATTCACCTTGATAAAGGGCCACAAGCCCGAAACGCGTAGGTGTTCTGTTTTTGTACTTTTGATCTATTAAACTTTTATTGTGGGAACGCACCTCTGTGTTAACTTTTACTTTAGTGGAACCAGTGCTTCGTTTTTTTCTCCTTCTGCTCCTGTTCATTCAATTCAACGGAGGCACGGCACACCCCAGGAAGAGTGACAGACCAGGCTCTACAATTGCGTGAGTAACATTCTCTATTGAGCCTTTTTCACTCTCCTTTTCCAAAGTGGCTGCAAGGTTTATGTTTGTTGCCCCATGTTGTTACCATGATGCTGTACTAACGCTGGACACCGGCAGGTGTATACTGTCCTTACCTCAGTGCATGTGGGACTGTTATTTTCCAGTTACACATCTATCAGGTACATGAGTGCAACCTTCTAACCCAGCCTTATTTTTGCCTTCTCTGGAGGGGTAATCCGCTATATATTCATACAAACCAACAATGTCTGCTGAGATTTTTGTTTAGAGCATAATACAACTTATTTTTTCTGTTCCTTTAGACCTTGAATGTTTTCTACATAGTCATTTAGAGATCTTGTAACTATAATATATTTGTATATTGCGCCGGGTGCAATGTATATCATATAAATACATACACACACACACATATATATATACACACAAAACCAAAGCAGCGCTAACACATACAGGTCATGCCCTAATACACTTATCTCTAAGTACCAAGTACAAATCCCAGAGTTCAGTCCAACACAAGTCCAGTGAAAAAGGGTATTCATTAGAAAAACAAATTCCCAATAGCCAGATCCAATCCAATTGTAGGAGGGGGGCTGCTCATCCACGGGAGAATCACTCCCAAACCAGTACGGTATATAAAAAAAGCGCACTCCCGTAGTGCATTATCTTATGATGCAGACGAGCACCGTATTTATATCCTGAATACTATGGGCGTTTCATTCCCTGACGAAGTCGGCAAGCGCAGATGAAACGCGTAGAACTGTGACGTCATCGCGCAAGCACGTAGTGTGCATGGTGTTCCGCTGCTAACTAAGGGACTCCTGTATACTGAGATTGCCTCTGGCACCTCGTGTTGTTCAGCTGCAAGAGGTGAGACCGTTACCATCTCCCACTGTGCCTGCTTTCACTGTGACTATGTCTGCGATCGTTTCTGCTTTGAGTGAGCGTTCCAGCAGAAGGTCTAAAGGCAACTGGCTTTCAGTGGGTATACATAAAGGTCTCCCCCATCCATCTCAGCTGATCTGTACCAGGAGTCTGTGTGTAAAGATACCTTTACGTGAATTTTACTGTTTTTGTCTTGTAAGTATGTATTATCTACCTTACATTTATTTAAATACATTTTATTTCATCTGTATCATAAGATAATGCACTAGGGGAGTGCGCTTTCTTCTCTTTTTATATATATATATATATATATATATATATATATATATATATATATATATATATATATATATAAATATACAGTGTTCGACAAATCACCCAAAAATCTACTCGCCGAACCAAAAAATCTACTCGCCGCCTAGTCCCGCCACCAACCCCGCCCCTAGTCCCACCCCGCCCCTAGTCCCGCCCCAACCCCGCTTTAAAATAAAATATATAAATAAAATACATTTAATAAATTCCTAGTCAGAACAACATTCATTTTTGACATAAATGTATTACATTATACTACAATTAGTCCTTGTTACGTGTGTGTGTGTGTGTGTGTGTGTAAATGTCGGATCTAGAAATAAAAGCCAGATGTGAATGACTAGTTTCCTGAACCCCTTAACCAGTGCCTGGACGCCCCCGCTTCACAATATCTAAAGCAGCAATCCCGCCTGGGATCTTACCTGATCCGCAGTCCCTCAATGTCCAGGTACCCTCATTCCCGCAATGTTATACATTGGATGGGAGGTGTTCCCTACCTGTCTTCTGGGTTAGAGGGGGTTCCGATGTCTCTCATGTGAAGCTCGAGAGTTAGATCTGGAAGAAAGCAGCATAGGTTATTTTGGTGTAGTATAGGACAGTTACGATATATAGGGTAAATAAGATATCCAGATACAGAGAGGGGAGAGAGAGAGGGGAGAGATAGAGAGGGGAGAGAGAGAGGGGAGAGAGAGAGAGAGGGAGGGAGAGGGTGAGGATGAGGGTGTGAGAGAGAGTGGGTGAGAGAGAGAGTGGGTGAGTGATAGAGAGAGAGTGGGTGAGTGAGAGAGAGAGAGAGACACACACAGAGACAGAGAGAGAGGGAGACAGACAGAGACAGGGAGACAGACAGAGACAGGGAGACAGACGGAGACAGGGAGAGGGAGACAGACGGAGACAGGGAGACAGACGGAGACAGGGAGAGGGAGACAGACGGAGACAGGGAGAGGGAGACAGACGGAGACAGGGAGAGGGAGACAGACAGGGAGAGGGAGACAGGGAGAGGGCAACATGGTGATGGTGACAGGGAGATGGCAACAGGGAGAGGGCGACAGGGAAATGGCGACGGAGAAAGGAGACAGACACAGACACACACTCACACACAGAGAAAAATAACAAATGTGATAGCGCTAAAGTTTAAACACCAATATGATAATAAACAGTGAAATAATATCCTTTACATAAAGGTAGGCTGCCTGGTACTTACTGCTGGTACAAACAAATAACAAAGTGAAACAAGTTTTTCTTTTTTCACGTTTTTCTTTTTTCACGTTTTTCTTTTTTCACGTTTTTCTTTTTTCACTCACACACAGAGACACACACACAGAGACACACACACACAGAGACACACACACAGAGACACACTCACACACAGAGACACACTCACAGACAGAGACACACTCACAGACAGAAAGAGACACACTCACAGACAGACAGACACACACACAGACAGACACACTCACAGACTCACAGACAGACTCACAGACAGACAGACAGACTCACAGTCAGACAGACACACTCACAGACAGACAGACCCACTCACAGACAGACAGACACACTCACACACACTCACACACAGACAGACACACTCACACACTGACAGACACACTCACACACAGACAGACACACTCACAGACAGACAGACACCCTCACTCAAAGACAGACACACTCACAGACAGACAGACAGACACACTCACACACTCACACACAGAGACACACTCACACACAGAGACACACTCACACACAGAGGCACACTCACACACAAACACACACTCAAAAACAGACACACACTCACACACAGACACACACTCACACACAGACACATACTCACACACAGAGACACACACACACAGAGACACACACACACACACACACACACACACACACACACACACACACACACACACACACACACACACACACACACACACACACACACACACACACACACACACACACACACACACACACACAGAGACACACTCACACACAGAGACACACTCACACACAGAGACACACACACACACAGACAGACACACTCACAGACAGGGTGTTCATTGAAAGGAGGGGCCCACCTGTGCAGCAGTTCATCCAGCCAGGCGGGAGGTGCTATTGGTCGGGCAGCCGGTGCGGTAGGTCTGGCGGGAGGTGCGTGAGGCCGGGTGTGAGGTGAGTGAGGTCGGGCGGGAGATGCGGGCGGTGCTGGAGGTCGGGCGGGAGATGCGGCCAGCCGGGTGGGAGATGCGGGCGGGAGATGCGGCCAGCCGGGTGGGAGATGCGGGCGGGAGATGCGGCCAGCCGGGTGGGAGATGCAGGCGGGCGAAGGGAGATGTGGGCGGGAGATGGGACAAGCGGGGGCGGCAGATGGAACATGCCGGCGCCAAGCTCCAATGGTGGCTCGGCTCGTGTGCCTCAGCTCCTTGACGCTGCGTGACGTCATGCCGTCACGAGCGTCATGTTGGCATGGCAACACAGCGTCTGATGCCGCGCGGCCATTGCAGGTACAGAAGGAGCCAAATAATGGGCTCACATAGTGCGAGCAGGGAAAATTGCATGGGGAATTCCTAGAGCCGCAGCACGGCTCGCCAGTGGCCTTAATCCACTCGCCATGGGCGTGTAGTTATAATTAATTGTCGAACACTGTATATATATATATATATATATATATATATATATATATATATATATATATATATATACAGTGCTTGACAAATCACCCAAGAATCTACTCGCGGAACCAAAAAATCTACTTGCCACATAGCCCCGACCCCCCACCCCTAGCCCTACGCCCAGCCCCGCTTTTTAAAAAAGAAATCGAATAAATTCCTAGTAAGAACTGTTTTTGACATAACAGTTTATTTATTGTATTACAGTACATTTATACTTTGCTTCTGTGAAAGCGTAGAAATAAAATCAATGAGTCAAGGGTTCAAAGTAACAAATGAGTTTATCAGCCCCATGGTACAAGTGAGAGAGAATTCAAATTTGAACTCAGGCCTCTAAAGAAATATTGCTTAGTATCACATTTTTATACATTTCAAAAAAGAGTAATATGCCCTTTAAGGGGGCTGGCTTAGAGATAAAAACTATATGATGACCTATACAAAAATACATATTGATATCTAAATATGCTGCATACGCTATATTCTTATCCTATAATTTACCATAATGTGGGCCTCTTAACCTTGTGACATATAGGAGTTACTGTGTCCAGCCCTGTGTGTACTGTAGCTGTCAGATAACAGAACCTAAGGTCAGCAGAAATATCTAAGACAAGAAAAACCTCTTACGATTGCATTTTCAATTCTTGCATGCCTCGTAGGAATTACACAAGGGCGAGTTACATCTAGAAGCGATACTCTGCAGAATCAAACATTCACAGATCATACACGCATAAAACAAATAAGCATACATACAAGCAAACACTCAAAATGGCGGTTAGGCCAAAATGGACACACATTATCTCAATCTTCACAGTCCTCTCTTTTTATTCTTAAAACATAGTCTTTTAAGGTTAAGTCAGATAAAACTTAGAAGCATTGCACTGGCCTGGAGGGCCCAAATTTGCATGGCTTTGATAGTTCTGGAAACTCACAGAGCTGCTGGCTATCATATCAGCCAGGTTGGTCTTTCTGCCATCATCTTCATCTGTATTCCATTGAGAAGGACTGACTTTTCCTTCTGAGATTGCATCTTCCGTAGTCTGTGATCAGTGGCATGGCCTGGGTAGAGGGTGTTACACACCTTTGCAGTATGGATTTACTGCACATGACACAGACATACAAAACAATCAGAACTGCAAACACACAGACAAATCCATTCATCAGTTTCACTTCTAGGAAACCAACCAACTTGGTAATTCCTAACAAATTTCACCTCTTATCTCCGCCTTTACTTAATCTCTCCTGTATCTATGTGATCCTCTCTAGCTCATGCTCAATCTTACCACTTTTATCTTTAATAAAAACACAACACTGCTCTTTAACTAGGGCACATACGCTAAAATATAGTCCAGAGCCATTCTATTCTATAGGGTCATTAATCTAATCTGTACCTGTTCTTGATTAAGTAAATTAATGAATGTAGTTGTATGATTGAGAACATCATCCAGTACATCTGTAAGTACATTGAGCCTGTCATATAGCAACCCAACTCCTACATTAGGAAATAAGCTAGCCCAAAATTGTTTTTTCCATAGACTACTTTTCAACCCCTGTGTGTTGGAAGTGGTTCTGCTATTCCTCATCCTGCCAGTGGGTAATTCTTTAGTCATTGTAAAGGCATGTACAATTGTACCTAGATAGCAAGACCCTGTCCAACCACATGGTAATACTCTGTAGGCCCATTTTCCACAAAGCCAATACACTCCCCTAGGTAAACTAGAATTTGTGCAAGCACTTTTTACTATCTTAATTAAAAATTAAGGCCACATCCTCCCTGTAAATTTTTAGTTCCAGGCTGTAAATACATTTTCATACAAGTTTCATTGATGGTGGAGACACCTGACCCATAAATTGATTGTTGTTCCCAGTGTAATTTCCACCTACAGGAACCTCATTTACCAGTGGACTTCGGTTTAAAAGTTTAGAAACGTTCCCTGTAAACAAATTCAAATTAACATTTCATTTTTTAAATTTTCATTCGGCATTAGTATAAGGTATCCCTACTCAAGGGGTTAAATGTAATTCTCTCTTGCATCGTTGGGGGCCACTAGAGTATGGCAGGGATTCATTGTATATATTCCCTTGTGACCCATTAACCTGTGTAGCATTGTGAAAGATTGTATGATTGTCTGCAAAATTATGTGACCACAAAACAATAAACTTTACAAATATTTCAAAACTGATCATCCCTTGTCATCATCTGGATGGCGTAGGCTGATCTTGCCTAGCGGGGCATACATCTTAAAAACACACTCAAAAGCATAAAAAATAATAATATTGAGTCCTGAAAAAACAAATTGTTCGTTTATGTCCGGGCCTTGATAATATTGAGTCCAGAAAAAACAAATTGTTCGTTTAAGACCGGGCCTTGCCTGAAGTCTTAATTCCTCGGTGGTTAAATGTTCTAGGATTATTGTGCCTAGATACACTAACTGTTGGTCAAAAACACTGGCTTGATGATTCTTTGTCTTTGTTAGCTGTTTACGGTGGTGCCGGCACTTTTTTCTTGCGATGATGCTGCTTTGTATTCTTCTTGGTAGACTGTATAAGCTGCACCTAAGTTTGGAGACACTTAAACATTTCATTAATAAAAGCACAAGGAGAGCACTTCTGGCCACTATAATTTAGTATCAGCACAAATGTTTTTTTGTTTTTCACCACTGTCTTGGCATCCGCATATAAAATAAACACAAAAACACCTTGCTCACCAACTACAAAAGAAAGAAATCAACGGTGCATAGGGAAGTATCGTAAGAGAACAGTGATAAGTGACAAGAGGTTGTCACTAAAAGTCCCTAAAGCTTGCACTCATTGTAAACAGTAAAATATACATAAAGTACCAGTTAAATAACTAATACCACTAATATCAAATTTATTACAGACCAAATGGGAAATATCCACATAAACTTAACTATAACACAACTAAAACGCATACAACATTTTTACAAGCTAAAAACTGACGAAATGCATAAAATGACAACTAATAAACCATAAATAAAAAAGTCCTCGTGTGAACGAAACGGACAGTATACGGTAAACAAAAATGCTAGTATGAACACGAGTGTAAAGCCCTATCACAACATGAGGGGCCAGTGTCCATAATATACTAACAATGCTAATTAGCTTCACCACAAAACACTGCGTAGTAGCAGCTTATCACATTAATACTTAGTTCCCAAACAGGCTCAAAATAAAGCTATCCAATAGTTATGCTGGAAAATGTAAAAAGGAGGTGTATATCCCTCTCTACATGAATATTCATGAAATAACATGTTGCTATGTGTAGCAATGAGTAGACAGCACCAAAACACAACACAGTATGAATGGAGTCATATCGGCAAGAAATGTTCAAGGATAAATAACAAAACAACACACATAAGGTAGTGTTGCAATGAACAAAATAGGCAGAGTCCGCATATAGACAGGTGTGTTATGGAAAATCATATAAATTATCCTCTCTTTTGTTCATATGCAAATCCCATGCCATGTGAACAATATACGACATAAAGGATAAGGGTATTTAAAACATCAGCAGCTTGAGATTTAAATATATATATATATATATATATATATATATCATGAATTTGACAATAGCTACTGCTTTAAAAAATAAAATCTGGATAGCCTACAGTTGCATTCTTTAAAATGAGAGGCTATAGATCAGGGTTCAAATTGAGACACCTTTTGGAGGGAAAGGAGAGGTAATGGTTAAAAGTTATAAAAATACATCACATATGCAGTTAACTTTATAGGAAAAATTATTTTATATGTGACTTTATGCTTACTCGTTTATATCGTACACTTTGTGAAGTACTGAATATACTTTTGACACTATTCAAATATGGAAATATATATTAAATATTATTGTATTATTAATAAAACAATTATAACAAATAGAATTGAAATGTGTTTACTGGTTTCTGCGTAGAGGTAATTTGGATACTGCATATTATAGATTATAACCCCTTCTTGTAATAATTCCTCCATAATAGGGGCTATGCATCTAAAGCATTTCTGCTGAGTGGGTATTGGCCAATTCTGGGGAGGGCAGCGTTGGGAAATAATTTAAACCGTACTGGTGCAGCAGACCAGACGTACCCAGTACTGTTGTTGGGAGATGCCCATAAACTATGAGGTATTTATCCTAAAATAGATAGAAAAAACAGAAAGCACAATAAATAAGCATAATTTCACACTTCTCTGATACAGAGCAAAATGAACTTTACAAAAAATAAGATAAAAAAAAACCAAAACAGACCTGTTTGATCCTGCAAACTCAGTCCAAAAATAAATAAATTACAATATCATTTTCTTTCCCCATACTATAACTAAGCTGCTTTTAAACATAATTTTCTTTTTTTTCTTTTTCAGCTTCTAGTTAACTTTTCATGTCTGGAATGTGGTCTTTGTACATTCCTTAAGCTGGAGGAGGGGGGCCAGCCCGCTTGGCTGCTTTTAACCTTCCCTCTTTTAAATAACTGCTGTTCAAAAATCAGACGAGCAGTGTATTTAAGAAAAAAAAACGTTAGTTTCCTATTATAAGTTTGAACAGAGAAAACTTGATAACTAAAAAACAAAAACAAAACCATCTCTGCAACCCTTCCTATAAAACAAAAATCTTATTGTTTTATTTACTATTTTTTTTTCTAATTTCTTATTTTTCTTACACACACCCACACACATTCTCTGAGTTTATCTTCCATCAACATTCATTCTACTTTCTACCGGCAATTAACAAAACTTCAACATACAATGCTTCCTAGGTTTATTTTAAATGCTACTGTCATGCGTTGTAAATGGCAGCAGGCTTAATACACTTTGACAAAAGGGTTAGACTTAAATGACCCTTTTACAAGAGATATATATGTATTGCACTGTGTATTTTTGTCATATTGGAAGTAGCTTTTTGCATTTTAGTTTTTGTATAGGTTTATTTTAACCCTTATTATTATTTCATTCAAAATCATTATGATCTGTTATTTATATTATTTGTTATTTTTATGATTAGTACTACACGTGACAATGTGAAGCGCTATGTACACTAATGGTGCTATATGAATAAAGACATTCATACATACATACATACATACATTAACTATCAGAGTGACACACAAATACTTCACTCCATGACATGTATATTATTATGCCCTCAAACTAGTTACTGTACTATGAGCTTTCTAAGACAAAAACAAACAAAAAACATTTAAAGAGGATGTCCCCTTTTTCTTTTGACATGCAGTATTAAAGCATTCCTAAAAAAACTACTTTAACATTCTTAAATTCAAGCCATTTCTTCCTAGGTTAATAATTAACTTCCATGTCTCACAGACATGCAAGTCCTGTGACCTTTCAGTGAAAAAGGGTGAGGGAAGGGAGATGAGGAAAAGGGGGGTCCACTAATGCTGCAGTTATTTTCCTTCTTATTTTATATATTCTGCGCCACTAAATATCCATTTTTTAAACATTTTATTGCCATAAAGTCCACACATAATTTCAAGGGACGTACCCTTCGCCGGCGACTGCTGAGAACGTAGGTTTCCCCATAATTCTCCTGTATTACACCGATCAACGTTAGCTGACCATGTACCTTACACCGATCAACGTTAGCTGACCATGTACCGTATTATACCTTCTGAGCCCTGAATTGGCCTGCCATTTAGCATAAGGTATAATCTGACCTATCCCCGATCAACGTTAGTCAATCGGGTACCAATAAGGTGCCCCACCACTTGGTATAATATAAGTAGAATATAGAGTTAAGGACCAGTGGTATTAAAAAATAGTCACCTGCTGTTCCTTAACAATAGTTCTCTTCCCAAGCTTAGGAAACTTTCCACCTTATTAACTATTACACCTTCTGAGCCCTTTATTGGCCTGCCATTTGGCATAAGGTGTAACCTGAGTTTATGGCAATAATATAAAACAACAATAACAATACCTGATCAGTATAATATTGATAAACTCACGTGATACAGGGTGTCCCTTCACTCAGGTAGGTTGCCCATAAAGAACAAACTGTCCACAGATTACTCAAACATTTAATCTAACGGCTTTTTCTGTTAATACCTTATTCCAAGTGTGCATGTTTGAGTAATGTAGGCAGCTGCTCCGTCTGGGGTTTCCTGGTCCCGAGGTGATGGGTCCCTATTCGGGCGCCATCTGTTAAAGTGTAGAAATAAAATCAATGAGTCAAGGGTTCAAAGTAACAAGTGAGTTTATCAGCCCCATGGTACAAGTGAGAGAGAATCCAAATTTGAACTCAGGCCTCTAAAGAAATATTGTTTAGTATCACATTTTTATACATTTCAAAAAAGAGTAATACGCCCTTTAAGGGGGCTGGCTTAGAGATAAAAACTATATGATGACCTATACAAAAATACATATTGATATCTAAATATGCTGCATACGCTATATTCTTATCCTATAATTTACCATAATGTGGGCCTCTTAACCTTGTGACATATAGGAGATACTGTGTCCAGCCCTGTGTGTACTGTAGCTGTCAGATAACAGAACCTAAGGTCAGCAGAAATATCTAAGACAGGAAAAACCCCTTACGATTGCATTTTCAATTCTTGCATGCCTCGTAGGAATTACACAAGGGCGAGTTACATCTACAAACGATACTCTGCAGAATAAAACATGTGTGTTGGTAACAGAGAAGGAGAAAGTGTGAGTGACAAAGAGAGAGAGAGTGTGGTGACACAGTGTAAGGAATCCGCTCCTCGGTTTAATGTTTGCCTTACCTTGCAGACCTGTGCAGTCCCGGAACACTTCCCCTGATTTTTACTGCAGCCTGGATTCACTCACCAAAGCAATACTGCCACACGCCCCTTCTGCCATTGGTTCTCTGACCTTTAAGTGTTGCCTTCCCACAATGCTCCCTGCCGAGCATAGTCCTTCCTGGATGTCTCTGTGTTCTGCCATAAGCCTTGTCTTGTCTGTCTCCTTGGTTCCTGAGACCGGCTGCTAGTGTCACGCAGCGGTCTGTTCCTGTGCTGAAGCGGAGTACTCTCCTTGTTGTCTTCAGCTCCCTGATTCCTGTGACCGGCTGCTAGTCTCATGCAGCGGTCAGTTCCTGTTTCCTGTGCTGAAGCTGAGTACTCTCCTTGTTACTTCAGCTCCTTGTTTCCTGTGACCGGCTGCTATATTCATGCAGCGGTCTGTTCCTGGTTTCCTGCACTGAAGCGGAGGTTTCCCTGTGTATCTTCAGCTTCCAGGTTCCTGGGGCCTACTCTTTCCCTAATCTAGAGAGGCCGTGTCCTGGTTCCTGCACTGAAACGGAGGATTCCCCAGCCCGCTCAGGACTCTTGCGCTGAAGCACTAGTTTACCAGTGCAGCTAGGCGTTGTGCTACTCTGGTCTGTCTACCACCTCCTGAGACCAGTACCATGGGCCATGGTCGCCGCACGCGCAGAGGCCACTCCCGTGCTCCTAAGCTGAAGCGGGGCTCTCCTGACTACCTGTTGCCGAACTCCTGCTTGAATAACGTTTACCCTGATGTCTCCAGTCCTGACCCTGGCGTGTCCACCGACGATGCTGTCTTCTCCTATCCTGATCCTGCTACGTACGACTACGAACTGCACAATCCGGATCAGCCTGCGCAGTCTAAGGTCGGTGCTTTTACAACCCCACCTCAGCCACGCGGTCCGACCCAGGTTTGTGGCGAGCACAGTCGTGACAGTATGCTCGGCCCCACAAACTCGGACCGCCCTGTGGTGAGGGTTGGTATGTTTCTGTCTGAAATCCTGTCCCGGCCTGTAGACCAGTCCCAGTTTGAACACCAGTATCTGTGCGAAATACTACCCCTGATTGAAGATCAGATTATGTATGAAGGTTTAACCCCGTTGCAAAGACAATGCCGTAACGATCTCATTAGTAAGGCTTATTGCCTCAAGGACTTAAAACAGTCTCTGGCCGATTGTGTTTGCTCCTCTGGTTCCCCTTTAACCTGGGATAATGTGCATCCTATCAAACTTGCCAACGCCCGAAATGCACTCCTTGCCTTGGCCTTATCATTGGACATTCACCTAGTACAACAGGACCCTCTCTTCATGGTGGTTCATGCTCAAGACACACTCCGTGTACTTTCCCTGACTTTGGACATTTGCATAAAGGAACAGGACCCTCTCCTCGCCAGCTACGCTGCCGCTTGGCAGTCCACCTGTGCTGCCAGTCCTGTCGCTAAACCTGGGGACGTATCTCCCTCTCCAGGAAATGACCAAACTGACCCACTATCACTGCCCCCTAACATAGATGCTGCCACGGTCCCTAGCCCTGATGGTACACCCGGGTACTCTGACACCAATGATACGTCTACATTAACCCCTGCTGATCAGTCCTGTGAGGTTCCCCTGGAGTATACGTATATTTCTCTAGCCAACACTAAGGCTCTAATATCCGAGAACAAGTCCTTTTTTCCCTCTATTCCTAACTCTGAATCTCCCTTTTCAGCCCTCGAAGTTTTTCCTGCTTTAACCCCTGCTAGGCTGTTCTGCATGCCTTCCCTGTCAGGGAACAAATCCCTCCTACCTCCACGTACTCAGCTTCAATTTCTAAGTTCTGTTCCCAGGGTCATTCCTGTATTAAACCCTGTGGGGCAGCTCTCTGAGTCCCCTTTGGTAACCCCCTGTTCTCCGCCAGCCATGGTCACGTCCCTAGCTCCAGAGGAAGAATCCCTTGTCTCACCTATTACAGAGGAAAAACTCTCTATGTTCTACTCTCAGGTATTATCTGCTTTAACTCCTGTAAATTCTTGCTGCCTCCAAGCTAATGCCTTCGTTCTAGCCTCAGAGAATGTGTCCCCAAGTCCTATAGCAGAGGTTGCATTAAATGACCTCCCCAAGGTTGCTGAATCCTTAGTTAGTTTTTGCTATAAAACCCCTGCTTCAGCTCAAGTTTCAGCTGCTGTGCCCCCTGAAACTTCGGCTAAAGTTCTGATTCCAGTTAAATGTATTCAGTTACCAAGTTTTTCCCTAAGCTTGGTCGCAGAGTTCCCATTTCCAGGTACTTCGCTGAACCAGTCTGTCACCCAGAGAGCGATGATCCCTGCTTCAGCACATAGTCCCCACGTCGTGGAATCTGTAGTCATTTCTGGTTTCCCAGACACTCCTTACCAAATACCCACTTCAGAGACCAGTACAGTTATGATTACCCCCCGTGTACTGTCTGTGTTCTCCCCTTCTCAAAGCTTAGGGTTAAAACCGTACAGTGGTCAGTATGCCCCTCCTGGGGTTCATGTTGTGTTCCCAGGAATGTTTGCTGACACACTGTTTTCACTTAAAAGCGATGCTTTTTCATATGTGTTAGCTAGAAGCCTGCACACAGTTTCCCCTCTCTCTGAAATTTGCCTTGTCGGCCCTGATACTCGGAGAGGTAAAAACCTCCCTTCAGATTCAGAATCTCTTTCTATAAAGGTCGTCCTTGCTGTTAGTTCCCCTGATTTCTCTGCCCATGCAAACCCTCCAGGGATCAGCATATCGGTTGTTACCCCCTTAGTACAGTCTGAGACCACCCTGCTTATATTACAAGTCCTGTTGTTTAAATCTGAGCTATTTAGTTTTACTGCTCTTGCTAAACCTCAGTCCCTCAGCACTGCAGCTAAATGTGCTCCAGCAACCGTTGGGTTACTCGGGGTAAAAATTAAAATTCTTGTCTTAAAGGGTACTTTCTCACACATGTCCAGCAAACCTAGAACCTCAGTGATTGATTCTAAGTCACTTATCACTATATCTGATGTTCTCACTAGTCAAACCCTGACACCCTCACCACTGGCTAGGAGTCCCGTTATCAGAATTTTTGCACTAGTAAACATGCCTAAATCTGTTTTTCTCATGACAAGCACCCCTGTTGTTAGGGCCCTTGCAGTTTTGGATAAGACTCCTTTTACTTCAAAGGTTTCTGCTATTAAGAGTTTCCACGGTTCCAACTTACCGCTTATTGTCTCTTTAACTCCCATCATTACTCTCCCATTACCATTCACTGATTCCCAGGCACCAGCTCCTGACGCTAGTTCTCCTATCGGTACCCCTGCTTTGCGAGATGTTTCTGTTATGGATTCCGAGCCTCCAGCTTTGGAGTCAATTCCTTTACTCGCTGCTGTTTTTGTAGTCTCTCAGGTCCCTGTCACTGAAGTACAGACTTCAGCTTCTGAGGTTAGCTCCCCTCCCTCCGCTACCCTTGCTCTGCCTGATTCTCAAGTTTCTGATATTAGAGCCCCAAAGCCTATTCCTACTCCCCAGACAATACTATCTCCCACTGAGGGTTCCCCAATATTTGAGAGCTCCACTGCTGAGTGCTTCTCTGCCTCTGTGAAACGATGTTTTTCCCCCTCGGAACCTTCTGTTGCCCCTGTTATTTCCTTTGAGTTGGAAATACTCTGTACGTATCCCAAGATTTCGGTCTCTATGTCTGGTTTACTGCTTGCCTTGTTACCTTCCATACCAATACCGGGAAATGCTCCCACCCACCCTATACCCTCGCTGACCACTACCTGGGAGACCTCTGGAGGAGAAGTCCCTCTCAAATTCCTACATGCAGAGGTCAGCCAAGACTTTGTCTGTCCCGAAGGTCGCCCGGGTATATTCGATCAACTATCAAGGCCGCTTATCCTAAATTCTGGTCCCATTACTAAAGACTGGGCTCCCAGTGGGGGTTCTTCTGCCGTTTCTGCTCCGGAACCCTATGGTTCTTCACAGCCTTGGATTCCCAAGCCATTTCGCGGGGCGAGCCAGGTACCAATGATATCTCTACCACCACTCTCATATCCTAGAACAGTACTCACCAAGGAACTGCTCGTTTACGGATCCCCTTTCCGCCTAAAAAACTTTAGGAACAACTCGATGTCCCCGAGACCCATGGATGGCCCTAGCTGGCCGCAGTTCTCTCCGGGGGTGGGGGTACACAAAGGAGTGACCACGAGTCTCTGAACCATGACTCTAACACCAATCCTAGACGGTTCTGGAACAACTCCTGGTTCTCCAACTCTATGAGTGGTCTTGTTCGCCCGGAGGTCTCACGTAAAGAGGGGGGTACTGTAAGGAATCCGCTCCTCGGTTTAATGTTTGCCTTACCTTGCAGACCTGTGCAGTCCCGGAACACTTCCCCTGATTTTTACTGCAGCCTGGATTCACTCACCAAAGCAATACTGCCACACGCCCCTTCTGCCATTGGTTCTCTGACCTTTAAGTGTTGCCTTCCCACAATGCTCCCTGCCGAGCATAGTCCTTCCTGGATGTCTCTGTGTTCTGCCATAAGCCTTGTCTTGTCTGTCTCCTTGGTTCCTGAGACCGGCTGCTAGTGTCACGCAGCGGTCTGTTCCTGTGCTGAAGCGGAGTACTCTCCTTGTTGTCTTCAGCTCCCTGATTCCTGTGACCGGCTGCTAGTCTCATGCAGCGGTCAGTTCCTGTTTCCTGTGCTGAAGCTGAGTACTCTCCTTGTTACTTCAGCTCCTTGTTTCCTGTGACCGGCTGCTATATTCATGCAGCGGTCTGTTCCTGTTTCCTGCACTGAAGCGGAGGTTTCCCTGTGTATCTTCAGCTTCCAGGTTCCTGGGGCCTACTCTTTCCCTAATCTAGAGAGGCCGTGTCCTGGTTCCTGCGCTGAAACGGAGGATTCCCCAGCCCGCTCAGGACTCTTGCGCTGAAGCACTGGTTTACCAGTGCAGCTAGGCGGTGTGCTACTCTGGTCTGTCTACCACCTCCTGAGACCAGTACCATGGGCCATGGTCGCTGCATGCGCAGAGGCCACTCCCGCGCTCCTAAGCTGAAGCGGGGCTCTCCTGACTACCTGTTGCCGAACTCCTGCTTGAACAACGTTTACCCTGATGTCTCCAGTCCTGACCCTGGCGTGTCCACCGACGATGCTGTCTTCTCCTATCCTGATCCTGCTACGTACGACTACGAACTGCACAATCCGGATCAGCCTGCGCAGTCTAAGGTCGGTGCTTTTACAACCCCACCTCAGCCACGCGGTCCGACCCAGGTTTGTGGCGAGCAAAGTCGTGACACACAGAGAGAGAGAGTGTGGGTGACAGAGAGAGAGTGGGTGACATAGAGGGAGAGAATGTGGGTGACAGAGAGGGAGAGAGTGTTGGTAACAGAGAAGGAGAAAGTGTGAAGTGACAAAGAGAGAGAGTGTGGGTAACACAGAGAGAGAGTGTGTGGGTGACACACACAGAGAGAGTGTGACAGAGAGAGAGTGGGAGTGACAGAGAGAGATAAGAGAGAGATAGAGAGAGGGTGACAGGAGGTGGGTGAAAGAGAGAGACAGGGGGTGGGTGACAGAGAGAGAGAGGGGGGGTGGGTGACTGTGACTGACACTTGGGTGGGTGACTAACTGGGTGTCTGTATTCACTGTATTCACTCATAAACACACTCACATACACACTCACACACGCAGACACACACACACACACTCACAGACACACACACTCACAGACTCACAGACACACGCACACACAACTCAAACACACAGAGACATACACACACTCAGACACACACACACACGAGACAAGGGATGTCACACATAAGACAGGTACTGAGGGTTTGAGTCCCCCCGTCCCCGTTGTAATTACCTGCCCGGGGCTCTCCTCTCTCCCCTTGTCCTCCTCCGCAATAAAGGTAGCAGCATCACTATCACCTACCACCTGCGTCGCCATAATGTGATGCAACCCCCGAGTGCCGCGCTATTCACATGCTATGCCACGCGCTGCTCACCCCCTCAGGATACTGCAGGCCACCACCAGCCAATCAAGTGGGAGCTCCCAAGAGGGATGCACGTGACAAGCACCCGAGCGAAGGCTCGCTCTGGCTGCCATGATGTCTGGCTGCCATGAGGACGTTACGGACGCGACTGGGGAAGAGGGAACCACCATTTTAGATAGTGCGACTCACGTTGTGCATTCCCAGGCAAAGGAACCTCCATTTTGAGCACAGTTCTTTCTCTGACCCCGCAGGAGTCATGATTCCGGCAGGAATCTGTTCCTTGTAGGTCTCCCCAGCACATGGTTAGCTGTCTACCGAGAGTAGGTTATAACCCAGGCTCACAATGCTCCTTCCGATACGCTGCACTCATTCACGGTCCATCACAAGTACTCTGTGATTCCTGTATAGCAATGGCTAGTAGTACTCTGGGCATTCTTCCAGCAGAGGGGCATAGGCATCTAGTACCTCAGGCACCCTTCCTAAGACAAACCCTAGCAGTACTTTTATGCCACTTTTATGGCACGGGCATCGCAGACCCTCTGCAGAAGCCCCTGGAACACGTTAGCCAGGCCACCCCCTTTAGGCATCATACACCTACCAGTCCTCAGGGCGACTCAGACCAGCAATAGCCTCTGTCTCCACACAGTTTACCCGATAGGGCAGTCTAGGCCGTAGTTCCGTGGCAAGGAAATTGGGCCCTGGTTATGGTATGCCGGGGTCCCCTGGACACTACACCTAGCCTCCCTCCTTCATCAGCACTTGCTCTGGAAGCGTACCTTGTTACTTCCAGCCTTGTATCACTGAAAACCTGTCCTGTTGAGCCATATCTCAGCAGCACCTCAAAATGTAATGATGTTTCTCCTACCAAAAGAGATTCTGCAATTACAGCGTGTGTGGTGCATGCTACCTGTTGTTAAGCAGGGGGCTGAGTCATCCGCAGATGTTTGTGGGGACACAGGACAGGTTTCCGGGGGACATACCCGGCATATTTCTCTAGCAGTGCAGCACCTCAATCTGCCGCAAGGTCCAGATATATGTAGGCGATCTCCTATGAAATAAATGGTCACCTCTCCTCCCTGTAAAATCACACCAGGCAGGAGGTATATGAAACAGGAACCGTTTATTCTGTCAGCACTCAGTCACGGCAGGTGT
This sequence comes from Ascaphus truei, assembly GCF_040206685.1. Lineage (NCBI taxonomy): Eukaryota > Metazoa > Chordata > Amphibia > Anura > Ascaphidae > Ascaphus > Ascaphus truei. Next base: position 372,055,998 of record NC_134483.1, read on the forward strand.
CTGCCCAATGCAGTGTCTGGATCGGATATCAGCTGTAGAATGGTCCCTGGACCTGCACTTAGGGTCAAGGGCCCCCGTAAAAGTCCTAGCTCCTCCCTGCCTCTCTAGCAGAGGCAGGGGAAAGGTACACACTCACTCTCCCCTGAGGGGAAGAGGAACAGAGAAGGCCCAATGTTCAGGCAACCTGTGGTGTGACCTGCCTCTCAAGTGGGGAAAGGCACAAACTATAGCCAGGAGAAAGGTACCAGGTCTGACCTATGATTGGGCTTCCCAGGCCTGGTTCCATCTCCTCCCCCGTCACTCAAGGGCACTGCAGGGAGTGCGGAAAACCCATGTGAAGTACTGGCAGTCCTGCTCTAACCAGGGCTTACTGCCAGGGAGGGCAGACTGGTAGTCAAGAACCAGTCCTTGCTACCTATGTGTAGCCATGTCCCCTCTGGCTCCCAATGAACCCCCGTTTTCAACCCCTTACCTCTGCTTGGCAAGCGGGGAACCCGGCTCCATGTGCAGGCAGTTGCAGAAGCGAGCCTGTCGCCGGGGACTCCCGGCGGCATTCACCACAGGGCGCCACCATGTTTGATGCGATCGCGCATGCACAGTGTAGTCACGCATACGCAGCATGGAGTCAGGAGTTGCGGCGGCCAATACAAGATAGCACAGGCGCAGATAGTGCTGGCGGCGGCCATTACAAGTTCGCGCATGCGCAGTAGAGATAGCGCACGCAGCCCCAATGCAAAAGAGGGCTGCAAGGGACTACAAGCCCTAGAGTACTTAAGGACAGGAAACCATGTGGCCATGAATCATCCAATAGGGCTGGGAAATTCTTCTGCCATAAAGGATACATTTGTTGTGCTGAGCTCAGGAAGTCAGTAGGAGCTGGGAGTGAGACAGGGGAGGTTGTGTGTGCAGGGGTCAGGGACCCACTGCACTAGGCCCGTAATCTCCTTGGCCCTGAGCCATTGTAGGAGTTAGTGGATGCTGTAGGGACAGGCCCTAGGATAGGGAACCTGCCCCATTAGTGCTGCCAATAGAGTTCAGGACACAGCTGCAGTGCTGCACGGACCTGATGGTTGTGGACTGAGACCAGAGCCTAAGAAGATAGAGACTGTCTTCATGGTGGGATCGTCCGGCGGGATACCACCCCAAGTGGAGTCGGATTCATCGCTGGATCAGCGGATCCATTCTGTTTTCCTGATGGACCATCCGGGTGTGGACACACCCGGCAGGTATTATCCTACAAGTGCACCAACTATAACACCTTCACCTTAGTGGACCGCGTGGTCATACACTTGGATTATTGTGGGATTGGGACTTTCATGGACATTGTGTGGGTTACAGCCTTGTGAGGTGTTTGGGTAGTTGTGCCTTACATTGGTAGAGTCATAAGATATTACTGTAGAGTTATAAGACAATACATTAGAGATATGTTATGTTCCAGTAAAGCTCTTTTCTATTTCTACAACGCTGTGTGGTTCATTGTAATTGTGTCCTGTGAGGGGCTGCTTCCACTATGCAGGGATCCTCACAGGTGGAGGCGCTGCACCATTTATAATAGTACTTCACCCCAAGCTCCCAGTGGCAGAGGCTTAGACTCCTGTGAGCCAACAGGTAAAAGGGCAGCACCAGTAGCTATTTACAGTCCCCCCCCCCCTGATCTCACTTAGGGGTGGGGGAAGCAGGGCTATATATATATTTGTGGGGTGGAGGTTTTTTAATATGGACGTATTTGGGTGATGTTTTATTATTTATTTGGGGGGTGTTTTTTTATATATGTATTTGGGGGTGTTTTGTTTTAAATATGTAAAACATGTGTGGGGGGGGGGGGGGGAGGATATGTATTTAGGGGGTGGTTTTTATTTTCTATGTACTTGGGGGGTGGGGGTTTTTCTATGTATTTGGGGGGTGTTTTTTTCTATGTATTTGGGGGGTGTTTTTTTAAAAATGTATTTGGGTTTTTTAAAATATGTATTTGGGGTGTGGGGAGGGTTTTTATGTATTTGGGGTTTATTTTTTTGTATGTATTTGGGGGTGGGGGGTTTGTATATATTTGGGGGTGGGGATTTTTTTTTATGTATTTGGGGGATTGGAAAGTATTCTGTATTTAGGGGTGGGGGTTTTGGTATGTATTTTGTGGAGTGATTGTGTGAGGGGGAAGGAATGAGTGTGAGGAGGGGGATTGAGTTAGAGCGGGGTAATTGACGGATGGAGGTAGAATGAGAGGAAAGACGGCTGTGAGGGAGGGAGTGAGGAAAGAGGGAGTAAGAGTGAGAAGCAGGGGAGATAAATACATGTGAGGCAGGGAGAGGGATTGAGTGAGAGTGGGGTAATTGATGTAGGGGGGAGTGAAAAGGGGTGAGTGAGGAAGAGAGGGAGTGTGATGGAGGGGATGGAAATACACGGGAAGAGGGAGGGGAAATACAGGGGGCTCGAGAGTTGTGAAATGGGGGTCTCCCAAGACCGCCAACACGGTGGGGGGGGGGGGGGGGGAAGCCTGGTCGTAACTCTAGTCCTGGGCCCCAGGAAATCTGTTTGCGGCTCTGCCTGTGTCTGTGTGTGTAGGGGCGCAGTTGGTGGAACTGGCCCTGGAAGCAAAAACACCTAGTTACGCCTCTGCTTACCTATAACACCTTCTATACCTCACAATAGGAGATCTGCTTCATATCTGTGCATATAAAGAACCCAAAGCCTCTCCGGTTAAAGCATGTCCCTGCTATATATTTTTGAGAGGCTTGGAGTGTACTGTATAATGACGACCCGTTATGTGTATCCAGTGTCACGTTTAATTTTAGATGTAAACTCGGATCTTTGCATGTTGGTTTTCATTCAAATGCATATATGTTATCCTCATTTTTCTTAACCTGTTGTTTTAGAAAATGATGGCAGAACAAGGTATGAATTTGCCTCGTGATGTGACTGGGGAGTCTGAGAGGTAAAGGCTTCATTTATTTCTATTTTTAGATAAGAACTAAATCAAAGTCAGTAATATGCATGGTACTGTACACTTCCAGAGGTGGCTTAAACACTTTCAATGGATGTCACACAAGCTATCATCAAGCTTTTGTGCAATTTGAAATAATTAAACATTTGTAATCCAGATACTGTATGTAGGACAATTTTTTTTGCATTTTATCTGCTTTTGAACTGTACATTTGTAAACACTGTTTTCACTTCGGAGGGGCTTATTTATTAAACACAGATATTTCAAATGCAAAATCGCCCCAAAGTTTAACATAATAAAATCTGGCATTTTCGGCATATTTTTAAAGAATTATCTATGCATCAAAATAGTCAGATTTGACATCTCATGTGCATTCACTTTTTATACTCAGTTTGATGCAACATTACACAGAAAGTCACAGCCAGAAATTTCTCCTTCCTGATCCTGAAGAGATTCAGACTCTCCTCTCCTCCAAGAGCTCAAAATACAGTCATGTGAAAAATAAAGTACACCCTCTTTGAATTCCATGGTTTTACATATCAGGACATAATAACAGTCATCTGTTCCTTAGCAGGTGATTAGTTCTTTTAGTTTAAAATTAGGTAAATACAACCTCAGATGAACAACAACACATTACATATTTCACCGTGTCATGATTTGTTTAACAACAATAAAGCCAAAATGGAGAAGCCATGTGTGATAAACTAAGTGCACCTTATGATTCAATCACCTTTAGCAGATATAACTTGAAGTAATCGTTTCAAAATTCTCCATTTTGGCTTTATTTTTGTTAAATAAATCATGACACGGTGTAATATGTCATGTGTTGTTGTTTATCTGAGGTTGTATTTACCTCATTTTTAGACCTGCTAAGAAACAGATGATTGTTATTATGTCCTGATATGTAAAACCATGGAATTCAAAGAGGGTGTACTTTCTTTTTCACATGACTGCATGCATGTTTGAAGGAAGGGAGATTCCTGGCAATTTGCAATCTTACATGTCAATGAATAGCTTGTGAGTATGTAACTTTGCCTCATTTGCATACAGAATGTGTATATTGCATAGACTTACACAGCCATGGTTTCGACATAATCTAACTAATGGATACAGTGTGTAACAGTGTTTCCCCCACCCGGTGGGAGATGTAGCCATTACTAAGTATGTGGTGCATGATACCTGCTGGTAACAGGAGGGCTGAGTCATCCGCCGGTGGTAGTGGGGACACAGGACTAGACTTCTGGGGTTCATATCCTACATATTCTTTAGCAGTACAGCGCCTCCATCTGCCGTAGGCTCCAGGGAACAGAAGGTGATCTCTCACGGTAGAACTAATACTATTCTGGACCCCTTTTTAAAGCACACAAAGTCTTTCTATTTTCTTCAACTTTATTGAGGGAGTTAACTGAAGTATAAAAGTACTTGTATGTGGATTGTAATAGCAGATGTCCTTTGTGAGGAGAATTGCCTTATGAGAGGAAGGTGTCCTGCTATGTGGAAGTGCTTCTCTGAAGGGAAGGTAAAAAGGATTTCCCTTTCTGAGGGAGCAGTGGAAGAAGTGTCTACTCACTTTGGCTGCTTGTAGAAAAGAGGGAACACACTTTCCTGTCAGACAGGAACACACTAAGGGGCATAGCAATATGCAGATAAAGCAGGGGGAGAGGACTAAACCAATCCCCACTGTGAGTATTGGTAGGTTGCCAGGGCAACTGACTAGAGGCTGTGTAAAAGGGGATTGCTTGTAACAACTATGTTGCAATATACACAGCATAAACTAGAAGAAAAAGGAAATCTAGTGAACGAGCCCTCTGTCACAGGTAGCGTAATGTGATTATATTAAAATCATTCTTTATTGTCATCAACGAATATAAAATATAGGGGCTTAAAATCAAACAGCATTGAACGTAACTGTAATCAGAGTAACATTGCTGTAAAAGCTCTGTTGATAATGCATATGGGAGATTAGTGACAATTGGTCAAATTCTCATGCTATAAATAACAGCCTAATGGGAAATAGAGTAAGGGGCTAGTATTAGTCACTGCTGTATTTTAACTGCCTAGATGGCCAGTGGTATATGTTGGTAAATATAGGTAGAATATATACAAATGGCTGGGGGCTGAAATACCAAAACTAGCCTGCTGAAACCCTAATTAATGGTGAATGCATGTATACCTCAAAGTGTAGGGAGAGGTAAAACCGGCAATGTACACCTAGCAGAGAATATCCCTTCATGGGGGCACGTAGCCGCTATTCCGTCAGTAGGGATTAGATTGTATTCACTGCTGCGGAGGGTAAGTGTGAGGAGGCAGTTAATATATATAGAGATCACATAGGGATCCGTCAAGATCACTTGTTGAAAAGGCAATAAGTGTCTTACAAAAGATAGGGTCCCTGTATATGGGATAGATTAAATGTCAGCTGCATATAGCAGCAGCACAGTAGCCCGGTATGGATGAGCGGCTGTGCTGTAAGGTTAATGGGGATTTACATCCAATCACCCGACCGATCACAGCAGTACAGTAGCCCGATGTGAATAGGCTGATGTGCTGTGAGGTTGACGGTGATATAGGGACATAGGGAACCATGTTCGAACATCCACGCCACGTGGTCGCGGTGGGGGACATCCCGGCTTGCGCCGCCCCCACAGCACATATGCACCTCCCTAAGGCAGTGCCCTGGTTTATCCAGAGCCCGGCCCCATGGCCGTAAGTGGGACCCCACCTACCGATGGAGCATAGTCATCGTTACTGCCGGCAACGAGATATGTGAAGATGATGGCCCACGGGCCCATCATTTTCTGGAAGCCCTGCCCGGATATCAATGGCTGTCCATTGATATACCTAGATCTACCAATACCAATGGTAACCGTCAGTCCGAGACTCACACCAGAGTTACCTTACCAAGCTGAACTTCCAAACCACTCCTATATCCCCAGAAGGAACGAAGCTAGCCCGGAGCCAGTCCATAGCTGCCGGCATAACTACCATAGTCGCCTGACGACCGGAGGCTTGGTCTTGGGAGGGACACTACAGCAACTGGTGGAAGGCCTAGCACAGTCCCACAGCTACCGCAAACTCAAAGCTTTCTCCAGGATATCACCCACTCCGTCGGAGAAGAAGGGTTTGAGGCATGGAGGGAACTATCCTGAATGTACCGGAGGAATGGCTGTTAAAAGGTAGGGGAGAATGGAGAGACTAAGACCCCCTGCCTCTACGATGGTGAGCATGCACCGACACCAGAATGCAGATGTTACAGCATAGCGTTTAGTGGACTTATTGACGCGGATCTACGGTCTAGAAGAGGACAAAAGCAAACTCCGGTCTAAACTCTACAGTCTTAGACAGAAATAAGGGGAAGAACTGTCTGAGTTTATTCAATGGCTGCAGTTAGTTTTGTGGAAACTATGATCCTATGCTACAATTCCAGCCTCTGAAGTGGATGATTATCGCAGAAAACAGTTTTTAAGGGGATTTATACCCACCCATCATATAGACATCATGATCCGGTGTTCCTTGCTACAAGGAAGTCCTCCTACATTTGAGAGGCTATTAGGCCTGGTGAAAGGGCACGAAGCCTATACACGGTTACACACCCCCAAGAAACATAAAGATTCCTGCAAGGAAGAGACCAGAGGGGCATCGGCCCTGAAGCCTACGGAGATGGAAAGTGCGGAGGATAACCCTCCTTCAGTGGCGCCTGTCTCTGTTTCCAGGGTGCCCCTGAAACCGGTCACTACACCTAGTGCCGGTGCGACCCGATGTGCCTGCTGCTATAACTGAGACCAATGAGGTCACTTTGCCAAAGTCAAGGACCCCCACACCGGGGGCCATGGCCTTCACCGTTCAAATGGCGGAACAGCCGCCCACATCCTCAGATAGTGCCTCTGTGCCTAGTCCCAAAGAGGAACCACAACCGGATGCCTATAGTCGAGTAGGACCTGTGGCCATAGTACGAGAACTATTGGAGGGTATCTACTCATCTGCTTGGCTGGACACTGTGTCTCAAGTGACCATCATCTACCGGCCATTTTACGACCTGCATCTACAACACCTGCCTATGCAGTTCGCGGAGAAGATGAAATTATGGGGTCTTAGTAGTGAAGACTATCCCATTGATGGTGTGATTCAAATGTGGTTGGATATACCGCAGCTCAACACCTAAAAAACCGACCCCATGGAAGTGGAAGCCTTGATATGTCCCAAGCCCCGGGAACACCCAAGTTCCCCCATCATATTGGGGACCAACGTGGATGTGGTGCGGGCCCTGATCCGGGCCTATCTGTTAGAAGCCGATGAATTACCCCTATCTGCTCTACAAATTCACTCAGTATTCAAAGAGGAGTGTTATAGGATTTCTGCACAAGAAGGATTTGGACAATTCTTCAATCTTGAGAAGGGGTTGTCAGAGATTCCACCAGGGGCAGTGAGGCACATGGCCGCGGTACCTAACTACCCGGGCCGCGATTAAGCCGACTGGTACTTCTAACTGGGGACCACGCCCAAAGAGGACACCAAGAGTGGGTTCAAGGTGGTACCAGAAATGAAAGAATGGAAGTCTGCCCTTCCTCGCTCATTCAAGGTGGCCATACAGAATATCTCGCCCCACCCCATACGTTTTGACTTCAGTCAAGCACTGGGTAGGATATACCTGGTTACTCCAGTAGAATCCATGGCTCATATGAACGCCGCTACCGTACAAGAAGCCCCTATGGGATTGCAGTTCGACTTCGGGGAATCGACCTTGCCCATGGAATGTAAGAAACGGCTAAGCGACAAGCTGGCGGAACGCCAAGAGGTGTTCTCCACCAGTGAGATGAATTTGGGCTGCAGCAAGAGTGCTCAACACACGATCCGGTTGGATGACGGTACACCATTTCGGGAGCGTTCCAGATGCATCGCTCCCAGAGATGTGGAGGACGTGAGGGACGTCCTGAAGGAGATGGAGATGGCGGGTATCGCAACTGAGTCCCGTAGCCCCTATGCTTCTCCTATTGTAGTAGTGCGGAAGAAGAACGTGTCCGTTCGCCTATGCATGGATTACCATATCCTGAATCACCGCACAGTCCCAGACCAATATACTTTGCCGCGGAACAAAGAGATCCTCAGAGCTTTATCAGGCAGTCAGTAGTTCAGCGTGTTGGACCTGAGGTCTGGATACTACCAGGTACCCATGAGCCCTGAAGATCAAGAAAATACAGCATTTGTGTGCCCTCTTGGGTTCTACCAGTTCACCCAGATGCCCCAAGGCATTTGCGGTGCACCTGCAACTTTCCAGAGGCTAATCGAAAAGACCAGTGGTGATATGAACCCCCGGGAATGTATAGTCTATATGGATGATATCATCGTGTTTTTCAAAACACTAGAGGAACACGAAGAATGCCTTCTGAAAGTACTGGATAGATTGGGAAAAGAAGGCCTTAAGTTGACCCTGGACAAATATCGCTTCTGCTGTACCTCGGCCACCTATGTGGACCACATAGTGTCCGTGGAAGGAGTGGCTACCGACCCCGCTAAGGTCGAAGCCGTAGTGAACTGGCCCAGGCCAAATAACGTGATGGAGCTGCGATCCTTCCTGGGGCTTTGTGGACACTACCGCAGATTCATAGAGGGGTACTCCAGCAAGGCCAAAGTCCTCAACAATCTGTTGAAGATATACCCAGAGGAGCCTCGGCAAAAAGCCACCTGTCCCCGAACACCGTTTGGGGATAAATAGACTTCCGTGTGCGAAAAGCCTTCACAGGGCTGAAGAAGAGTCTCACAGAAGCCCCTGTCTTGGCCTATGCAGACCCAGAGCAACCATATATCCTACACATGGATGCCAGTTTCAACGGACTGGGGGCGGTATTACACCAAAAATACCCTGCCGGCCTCAGCCCCATTGCGTATGTGAACTGCAGCAGGACACCAAGTGAACAAAACTATCCGGTTCACAAGTGAATAGTGGTCAATAAACTCCACGATTATCTTTACGGGGTCTCCATTGAGGTGCGAACAGACAATTACCCCTTGACCTATATCCTGACCTCCGCTAAGTTGGATGCCACCGGCCATTGTTGGTTGTCTGCCCTGTCCAACTACAAGTTCATGCTGAAGTACAAGCCAGGGCCATTGAACATCGGAACGGATGCTCTATCTAGAAGGCCTGGACTGAGTACATGCCAGATGATGGCCAGTGGGAAGAAATTCCTGGCCCTGGAATTCGGGCCATGTGCTCCACAGCGGCTATAGTGGAGAACAAAGTAGCCTTCTCAGAACTCAGAGTAGCTGACTCACTGGGAAATCAGTCCAAGGCACTCCCTGCCGCATATTGCCACCCAGAAGGCATGTCCATCACACAAGATACCATCATGAGATGGAAAGAGTTGGTTATACACCAGATGCGAGATCCAGTGGCGAGAGCCATACGCCGGGCCATCCAGGAAAACAACCCCTCTTTAGTGAAGCGTGCTCCTACCGACACTATCGCTGTTATCATGAGGGAATGGGACAAGTTCCGCATGGATCGTGGCTTTCTGTACCAGGTTGTCCCCTATCATAAGCATCCCGATAGGAGACAACTAGTCTTGCCCAGAAGCTTGCAGTACCCTATCCTACGATCTCTGCACAATGATCACGGACACCTGGGAGTGGATAAAACATTTAGACTAGTAAGAGATAGGTTCTTCTGGCCCAAGATGCAGGAATCAGTGGAGCGCCATTGCGGTGCATACAGCAAAAAAACAGTGCCTACACGTGCAGCCCCAATGGGCCACTTAAAGACCTCTGGTCCAATGGACCTAGTCTGCATGGATTTCCTCTGCATCCCCGATTAAGGGATTACGATCTCTGTATGATGATCGCAGACACCTGGGAGTAGACAAAACATTCGGCCTAGTAAGAGACAGGTTCTTTTGGCCCAGGATGCGGGAATCAGCGGAGCGCCATTGCCAGAAGTGCCTGCGGTGCATTCAGCGGAAGACACTGCCTACACACACAGCCCCAATGGGCCTCTTAAAGACCTACTGCTGCGACACACTTTATTCGAGCAAATACCCAGTATGTACCTGGCAGATACCTGGAATGCGCCGCTCCTCACCTCTGACAAGCCCCGTTGCGTTTGCCTTCCCAGCCATGGTTCATGCCTGGCTGATGGGCGGCTGATCTGTTAAATGATAATGATTAGGATTTAATAGGCTGCAATGCTTCGCGTGTCTACCAGATGGCATAAATTCATGAATTGTAATGCAGTATATATATATATACTGTGCAGTATTGCAGCCAGCGGGAATAAAATGCTTCAATCCCTGCCTGGAAAATAACGCAATGCACTCGGGCAGAAAACAGTCACAAACCTCAATACACCCGAGTATACCCGAATTCGTGGGACTAGCCGAGCTCGAATAAAGTGTGTCGCCAGTGTAGTCTGCATTCACTTACTCTGCATCAAGGCAGACACAAAGGGCATCGGGAACGTCCTGGTAGTGACTGATCACTACACCCGATACACTCAAGCGTTTACCACTAAAGACCAGAAAGCACTCACAGTAGCCAAAGTACTGTGGGGAAAGTACTTCATCCATTATGGGTTACTTAATTGGATGCACTCCGATCAAGAGACAGACTTCGAGAGAAAGTTGATCAAGGAGATTCTAAACTTGCTCAATATCGAGAAGTTTCGTATAACTCCCTACCACCCTGAAGGAGACGTAAGGGTCTGGCATCGAAATCATTTGCTACCTATTCCTCAAGTGGTTGAGAGTGATCCTTAACCATGGTCAGTAGTCCCAGCAAGTGACTCAGAGGAAACCGGCGAAATCCTGGATGCAGTGACAAAACATACTCAAGATCCTTTGGAAGGAACATCTGCCAACACAAATGGAGAATGGTGGACACTACCTGAAGAAGTAGCGTGTAATGGGCCTGCTCCCCATATACCCTCCCCAGTAGCTTCAACAAGTAGATCACTCGATCCAAGGAGTTCGAGCTTTGTTCCTAATAGAGACTATGTAGCTCCCAATTCACACATTATGAGAGGGCCAGGGCCTCAATATGGTATCCTCTCCAATGGTAGCCTCTCCAACCAAGATGACGTCGGAGAAGAGATTCATAGGAGTCAAAGAGTGAGACAACCTCCAAAGAGCATGGCGTATGATTCATTAGGGGCACCTCACTGAGACTCAGCAGCTGTCTTGGGGCTGGTTCGCCTCTCCATGACCATGCTCAATGAGTTATTCAATCTTGTTTTGATGCATTGTATATAGTTAAGTTGAATGATGCACTGTATTTTCATTATATAATAATCTGTATAGTATGTTGTTCCCAAGCGGAGACTTTGGATTCTCAACCAGGGGGAGGATGTAGCTGAGCCCCCTCTTACCTCCGGTGCGGGGGAACGAAGTTGCAGGGTTGACCGGAGCTGCCAGAGATCCACAGTGGACCTGGTGTGCGGGGGCCGCCATCTTAGGTCTTGCGCATATGCAGTGTAACACGTCACGCATGCGCAAGGGGCAAAGTGCAGTGGCCATCTTAAAACGGCTCCACAAGACGCAATGAGGGACTACATGTCCCAGAGTCCTCAGGGGGAGGGCTTATCACATGGGGAGTCCCAGCCAATAGGGCTGTAGGAGCCAGGAGGAAGGTATTAGGTTTGGCGTGAAAACGGACCTTGCGCCAGTCCTGAGGGAGATGACAATAGAGAAGGTAGTGTCCAGGGAGCAGTGCTTTCCTGGACTAGGACTATGCTTGCCCCTTAGGCCCCAGCTATGCCCTGAGTCACTCCAGTGGAGTATTGCAGGGAAGGCCCCCAGACAGGGATACTCCCCTGTAGCTCTATAGTAGTGCTGTTACACCGGTGTCTGGACACCCATGTGGTGCCTTGCGGTCTGGGACGAGGCCACAGGACCATAAGACATTAGGTGAGACACTCCAGCTGGAGCTCACCTCACACAGCGGATCGGAACGTTTAAGGAGAGAGGGGATTATTGGAGGCCCCATGTTGTGGGACCAGCCTGATCCATCTATTTCACCAGCTGCACCTGGGTAGAGGAGTGCCACGGCAGGTATAAAGTGCACCAGCAGTCCACAAGGTTAGCGCTACCTCAAACATTGGGTGGGACTGACATTGGGAAGGACACCAGGGTTATGGTGCAACCGCACCCTCCGCACTTTGGGGGTACTACCAAGATTGGGCTATTGGGTATAACATGGGGGGTTACCATTGTTATTGTTATTGTATTGCATTTGTGATCAGAGAAGAGTGGTGAGCGCATAAAAAACACATAAAAAAACACCATGGAACTGCATCATTGCGTTTGGACACCCAAAGCCACCGTATCCCCTGAGGTAGGCCCGCGTCACAGGCCCTGCGACTGGACGCGTGAACAGGGAGTCCCCTGGCGGTTCTTACCAAGTGGACACGCAGGCTGGCAGTGTTGTATTTCTATGTATGGTTTTTTATGCTTACTTTTATGTTCAAATAAACTACTTTTTACTTTATACATCTTGTGGCTGTCGCCCCCTGTTTGGTACTCCTTGAGAGGGATTACCCCGTGTGAAAAGCAGTTCATCCCCGACGTGACAGGGATCGTTTTCTGAGGCAAGAGCGGAATGAAACTAAGATAGGCGGGGCTCACACAGGCCCGTGTGAGTTGAGCTGTTATTAGCATTCACATTACATTCTGCCATTCCCTTGTCTGTGGTTGCACATTCTTTTTGCTTATTATTCCTTTGTTGTTTTGTATGTGTTTTTTATGCGCTCACCACTCTTCTCTGATCACCTACTACTGAAGATCAAGGAAGGATCCTCCTTTCAAGGTTGAGCTGCTATCGGGAGGATACAATCAAGGGGGTTGACCTCTCAAGTCCCTATCATTGTCTCTTTGTTGTAATAATAACATTTTAGGGGAGCGCTGTAGTTTTCACACTTGCATCTCTGTATTGCATTTGTGTTAGTAAATATTAGTTTATTTACCTGTGTGTGTATTATTTGAAACTGTATTGGTTCCTGTGAGGGGTTATCCCGCCAACGTTGGGATCCCTAGGTGAAGGCGCGGTACCGAGAGGAGAAAGAGCTCACCCCATGCTCCTAATGGTGGAGGCTTAGGCCTCCTGTGAGCAAACACGTACAGAATATCTGCACGTGTAGTTCCCTTAGTCATTGGGAAAGGGGGCTACATACATTTTAATAAATAGGCCCCTAAGTGCTCCTGCAAGTTATGTAGCTGAGAAATAAGATGCACATTTCTGGTAAAATGCTCTTTTTCCATTCAGTAAGGCTAAAGAAGAAGGTGATTCATCAACAAATAAAACAATCACAAAAACGGATGAACAATACAGATATACAATGAATAAGCCGGTAAAGAGCCTTTGCTTGATTCTAAACATGGAACTCTTTGATGATTCCCAGAGTAACCCGAGTAAGTGTTAACGTTTCTATTTGTATTGAGTATTACTAATTGTTCCCAGTGCTTTAACATCAATTAGTATCTGGATATCTATAAATATGTATCTCTGTCTTACATGTAAAGATAGGAAGTAAAATGTGACACACTGTGCTCATTTTCATGTCATTACCCAGAATCTCTGGCTGCAATGGAAGCACTGCTTGCTAAGATACAGGCATACCCCGCATTAACGTACACAATGGGACTGGAGCATGTATGTAAAGCGGAAATGTACTTAAAGTGAAGCACTCCCTTTTTCCCACTTATCAATGCATGTACTGTACTGCAATCATCATATACGTGCGTAACTGCTGTAAATAACGCATTTGTAACAGGCTCTATAGTCTCCCCGCTTGCGCACAGCGTCCGTAAGATAGGGAGTCGGTATTGCTGTTCAGGACGTGCTGACAGGCGCATGCGCGAGCTGCCGTTTACCTATTGGGCAATATGTCCTTACTCACGAGTGTACTTAAGGTGAGTGTCCTTAAACCGGGGTATGCCTGTAATGTGGAAAGGCAGGATTACAGACCTGTCTGAGACATGCAAATGTACCCACAAGTTATTTACTGTAACATGAAAAGACAAAGTTGTTTGATAACAATTTATTTTAGTCAGGAGGGCTTTGTATCATCTTCTGAAAAAATGAATGTAGATGCACATAGTTTTCTTGTGTGTTTTATTTTTACTTGTTGTAGTATCAAATATAATAGACTGGTTTCAATTTAAACATATATCTGCCAAAGAGGTTCAATTCTACCTGTGAGGTGGCTAAAGTTCTGTTTCAACTGTGAAAAATATTCCAAAATAAAGCTAAAATGTGATGTAGCACATTTTCCCCCACCCTGAGTGAGATCATGCGCCTACCTGGTGTTGGTGGTGTGGTGCGTACCTGTGAGGGGGAATAGGAGGTCTTGAGATACTCCGTAGTGGTGTGGGGAGACATCAGGACAGGTTTTCAGTGTTAATCCCTCAGGTTACAGCACCTCCAGCCAGCGAGGATCCCGGGGTGACCAGGGTGGTCCATACTGGCACATATCAGATGACCAGACAGTTATCCACACACAGCGGATGATTCAACTGATATTTATTGTACTTTTGAGAACCAAACCGATTTTGAGCGGGGTTAGGCAACCAGGTAGGTATATAAATGAATATGGTATCTATGTGGAGCCTATGAACTAAAGTTTTGGAAGGTAATTGCTGCAGCTAAACAGTTCATGTTCATAAGTGGAGAGCAGGGGGAGACATCTAGAGGGAATATATTAGGCAAATGCCCTTACCCATGTCTCCTGGTATGGCCGTATAGAGTAGCTTATACTAACTAGTGTTCACCGTCCTGCAACTCCTTGAGACTGACGCTGGCTGTACAAACGCTGCTCGACTGCATGCATCCTTCACTGTACCCCCGATGGCATCCCTTCGATCAGGTTACGGTAAACAGAACAAAAATCGATCAAGGTGACTGTAGCTCCATGAACAAAAATAGGGAAAACTTACCAGCAGGAAGTAGCTAAAAATACTTTATTGGGACTGTTGCAGAGTACATGCAACTACACACGCGGGTTCTTTGGTTAAGGCTTATTTATTTTAGCCTTAAAACATACAGCACACCAAAAACAAATAGCTTCTCATCAGCAAACAAAAGAAAAATAGCTTTTTCTTCAGCAGACAAAACAAAATAGTTTCTCTTTAGCAGACAGAGTAAAAATAAGGCAGCTACTCTTTTCTATGCAGGAGACAGACAGTTCATAAACCATGTACTTTGCAAACAGACCTTGTATCAGTAATCTCTTCAGTAACTCACTCCTCTCTCCTGACCAGCCAGCAGCATGTGTGCACATCCTGGGGTTTTTAACACACCTTGATTAGGCAGCTGGGATTCAACTAATTGCCATGAGCTTCCCAGCTAAAGTTAACCTCATCACTGCTGCACTGCAGACTAAACATATGTCTGCCAGGCATATAGCTGGTGGCTTTTATTCACCCTGTCACAGGGACATGTACACAGAAAAAACTCTCCTCTCACGCGTTTCACATCCCCTAGTGGCACTTTTTCAAGAAGTTAATGATTGGAGGAGGTAGAAATCATTTTATACCTCCCATCTCAAGAGAAAGGCAACTGATGCCAATTTGTAATAATGAGCAGACAGAGAAAAAGACTGAAAGATACATGAGACAAGAGATGACACAAAAGAATTAGAAAAAGAAAGAAAAAAAGAGAAAAGAGAAAGAAAAAAATACTTTTCACATTTCTTAAAGGCCAATTGTATGTTAGATCTGTGTTTGTTCATACATTCCCGAAAGGTGTAGTCCGTCTTACAGACGGATACCAGATCACACTGGCAAAATATCAGTTAAACCACTGACGTGGTATGGCAGGTCACATATGTTCTGATTTTAATTTCCTTACCAGAATGAGGATGCTTAAAGATGTTCCTCCAGTCTTTCCACTCGTAGAAGTGGTGCCACCCTTACACTTGTTACAGCCCTGTTTGTGTGGGGCAAAAATGTTCTTAAGTAGATAAGACGCATACTTCGCAATTGAATCAGTTGGGACCAGTAGATCACTGAGACATGGGTTCTTCCTCAATGCAAGAATTGGTTTATGTTGTGTATATTGCTTGAGTTTAGGCTGTGTGGCCAATACATGCCAGTGTTTCAAGAAAGTTCCTCTACCATGACTTTTTGTCATTTGTGTATCGTGAGAAATGCCCGCAAGTGGACGGAAACATCAAACTACCTTTAAATAAATCCTTTGCATACGTTTTTCATCAAGACCACTTGAGTGCTGACTTCCTACTCTTCTGGATTGTAGGTGGTATTCACTATTATGCTAGACCACCTTTGCTGAGCACCAGTGGCAAATCTGTAATTCAGTGCGTCACGCAACAATAACAAATAAATATAGACTTTTTTTTATTCAATCTGTCTTTCAGCTCGTGTGGACTTTTTTTTTTACAGAAAAAACTTCAATGGACTTTACATACACACTGCTTTAGCAGCAACTGGTTAGTTGTAACACGACTCACCCTGCTGAAGTGGCAACCTCAGAAAGTGTTCACACCTGAAGAAAGCAAGAGGAGTGAAGACAAAAAGGCTGAGTGAGGATAATAAAAGAAGTTGAGGCAAACCATGTAAAAGGAGAATATATAATTAAATAATAATAATACAAATAATAATAATAAACACTCCTGCACCAACAAAGATTGAGTTTTTTGTAATAGGTACTTCAGGAAGTGACTTACCATAAGAAGGCCTCACAGGCCATTTTTTCAGCATATTATGTACCTGCCATTCTCGAGCAGAGCTGAATGCTTTAGTTTACTAAGATGTATTCCCTTTTGTGAGTAAGGTAATTAATGTTGTGTTATTCCATTCAATTTGAAGAACTTGAACAACGGACGGGGACAGATATTGATGTAAAATCTCTTGAGAAAACCTTCAAAGCCATGGGATTTCAAGTACAAATTGAGAACAATAAGAAATGCAGTGAAATTAACGATATTTTGGAAGCAGGTAAGTGGTATTCTCCAGTGTATACAATACTAAGAATTCCTACACTCTTTTACAGAATTGATTTATCAGCAATCTGTTGTCTTTAGAGTTCTCTAAATATATTATAATCCTTTTTAAAAAGTAAAGAGAAAGAACACCTGTGACTTAATATACTGTATGTTCTAACCATTACCAAAGAGATTTAAAGAAAAGAATGGCACTGTACTGATAAATTGGGGCCTACTTCTTTGAACCCAATCTTTAAGAGTTTATGTGCCCCCATGTTCCTGAACTTCCTCCCCCCTGCTCAACCAATTTCATCCCATGCCAACCCCAACTCAGACAGCCAGGCCCCACACCCAAAACCACCCCTCTCAACAACACACTGGGGGCTCAGGCCATGGCTTAGTCCTGGACACCAGCAAACCTCACTGTGGGCCTTACCATGATGACCAGTACAAAACTATATTAAAAAAACAGGATTAAAACATATTTAGCCTTTACTAGTGTAGCGGAGTCCCGTCACCCTGCCTCTGGGTGAGGGAACCGCTCCGATGCTCAGGGGGAGGCAGCGACCATTTTCAAAGAAATTGCGCATGCGTGAGACGCGGCGAATGCGCAGGATGTGATGAGTGCAGCGGCCATCTTGCAGGTGGCACCGCAGGGTACATTGCACATGCACAGGACATGGCCAATGTGGTGGCCATCTTGTAGGTGGTGCCGCGAGAATGCGCATGCACGGGAGCCAGAAACCGGAAGGGAGGAGCAGGATATTCTCCGCGGGACTAGAGCCCGTGAGTCAGTCGCGTGGGAGCCAGGAAGGGAGCAAGTAGTGTCCAGGGTGCAAGTGGCTCCTGGATAGGACTAGAGACTACCCCTTAGGCCCTAGCTAGGCCCTGAGCCATAACAGATCAGTATCGTAGGGAAGGCCTCAGATAAAGACCCTTCCCTTTAGTATCAGGCAGCACTGCTGTACCGGTGGATTGACGTCCATGCAGAGCTTGCGGCCTGGGACCAGGTTACAGGCTCCAAAAGACATTTTCTGAGACCCTCCGGTTGGAGATCACATGGCAAGGAAGATCTGGACCCCTTAGGAGAGAAGGGATTTGTGTTGGAGGCCCTGCTACGTGGGACCTGCTCCAATTCATCGTGACAAGCAGCACCTGGGTACTGGAGTACCCAGGCAGATACCCAAAGTGCACCTACATCCACAGGGGGTAGCGCTACCTCACATTTGGTTGGGACTTGCTGGGACAGGAAGCCATAGTACTTTGGAGGACCACCATTGATGTTAGTGCATTGTATTGATGTGATATATTGTGATCGTTGTTATACTGTTTATACAGTAAAACAGTTATATCATACCAGGTTGTATAGTAATTGTTGTGTCCTATGAGGAGTCATCCCGCTTACGCTGGGATCCACATAGGTGGAGGAGCTGCACCGCGAGATATAGTACCACAAGCTCACCAGAAGTGGAGGCTTTGGCCTCTTGTGAGCCTCACAGGTAACAGCAGCATGCGTAATCGCCTGCAGTTTCCCATAGGCATAGGGGGTTACATTTGAAAGCACTGCCAAGATTCAGACCTGGGGTGCCCGATCTAAATTAAAGATGTCAGCTTTAATAAGGGAACATGTCCCTACCGTCGTGTCAGGGTCCACGAGTGGGCTCTGCAATGCCGAGCACCTCACCACCACGTGTTCGCCATCAGCCATGTTCCAATGTCACTGTCCTTACCTGATATGTGCACAACATTGAGCCAGATACTGGGGTTTGCTAAAGGCTGCCTCTTAGATCTAAACTGGGATGCAACTCTCCTGTAGAGTACGATTTTAGTTAACTGCCGCCGTAATATACCGGAGGAAAATACTCCACAATTTCTGTAGCTCCCTGGAGCCCCACCCGGTGGATGTCCCCTCATATACCCCGAACTAACCATCAAAATGAAGGCACCTAGTGTTGTCCCTAGCGTGGAGGAGTGTCAGGTGGTTACATCCTTACCTTCCCCAGGGAGTCCTAGCCAGAGTGAGACTGTCAGCCGATGGTCTGGTCGGAGCCACCGCAGTTCCCGCAGCTCAGGTACTTGCTGGAGCCCTACAGCAGCTGACAGAGAGGCTAAGCCAACCGTCCTGACGCAGAAATATCGTAAGTTGAAAGTCTTTTCTGGGGTATTGCCAATGCACACGGGGGAAGAATCGATTGAGGGGTGGAAGGACCATACCTTGCAAGTACTGGAAGATTGGTCCTCTTCCGAGGCTGTCAAGAGACAGCGGATAATGGAATGCTTAAAGCCCCCGGCTTCGATGATGGTAAGAATGCAACAAGAACACAACACGGACTGAATGCTAGTTGACTTCCTAATTCATGCCTATTATCTGGAGGATTATGAAAGTGAGCTTTGGTCTAAGTTCTATGCCCTCTGACAAAAAGAAGGGGAGGAGTTGTCTGCATTTCTTCACCATATACAAATAGTATTGTGGCCACTACTCACCCACAAACTCATCCCCGCCTCTGAAGTGGATGAATTTCGATGTAAACAGTTCCTGAGAGGATCGAGCCCTACCCATCATTTAGCCATTTAGTCTGCTCCAGTGTGCTCTCATGCAAGGGAGTCCTCCTACGTTTACAGGGCTATTGAATCAGATGAAAGTGCACGAGGCTCATGCGTGGCTACATACTCCCAAGGAGTATAAGGATTCTCGCAAGGGAGAGACCAAAGGGGTGTCGACCCAGAAGCCTAATGAGACGGAAAGTGCAGAGAATAACCCTCCTTCAGTGGCACCTGTCTCCGTCTCCAGGGTGCCCCAGAAACAGGTCACTACGCCTAGTGCCCGTGCGACCTGAGGTACCCGCTGATATAGCTGTGACCGAGAAGGCCACTTTGCCAAAGACTGGCCAAAGTAAAGGACCCCCACACCTGGGGCCATGGCCTTCACCGTTCAAACAGTGGAACAGCCGTCCACATCTTTGGATAGCGCCCCTGCACCTAGTCCCAAAAGGAGCCCCAACCAGATGCCTACAGTCTAGTAGGACCTGCGGCCATAGTACAAGAACTAGTGGAAGGTATCTACTCCTCCACGTTGCTGGACACTGGGTCGCAAATCATCATCTACTGGCCATTTTACAACCTGCATCTGAAGCATCTGCCTATGCAGTCAGCAGAAAAGATAAAAATCTCTGCCCAAGAAGGGTTTGGAAAATTCTTCAATCTTGAAAAGGGGTTGACAGAGATTCCACCAGGGGGAGTGAGACACAGGGCCACGGCACCTAACTACCCAGGCCACGATGAAGCCGACTGGTACTTTTCACTAGAGACCACGCCCGAAGAGGACGCAAAAGAGGGTTCAAGGTGGTGCCAGAGATGAAGGAGTTGAAGTCTTCCCTTCCTCTGCGGTTCAAGGTGACCATCCAGAACATCTCACCTCATCCTATACGGTTTGACGTCGTCAAGCACTGGGTCGGATATACCCGGTTACTCAAATAGAATCCCTGACTCATGTAAACGTGGCTACCGTGCGAGAAGCCCCTACCAGATTGCAGTTCGACTTCAGGAAATTGTCCTTGCCAGCGGAGTGGAAGAAACGGCTTAGTGACAAGATGGCAGAACGCAAGGAGGGATGTGGGCTGCAGCAAGAGTGCTCAACACATGATTCAATTGCACGACGACACTCCATTTTGGGAGCGTTCCAGATGCATAGCTCCCAGAGATGTGGAGGTTGTGTGGGACGTCCTAAAGGAGAGACGGCGGATATCGTAACAGAGTCCCTTAGCCCATATGCCTCTCCTATTGTGGTAGTGCGGAAGAAGAACGAATCTGTGCGCCTATGCATGGATTACCACACCCTGAACCGCTGCACGGTCCCAGCCCAATATACCTTGCCGCGGATTGAAGAGATCCTCAGCGCCTTATCCGGCAGTCAGTTGTTCAGCGTGCTCGACCTGAGGTCTGGATAATACCAGGTACCAATGAGCCCTGAAGACCAGGAGAAGACAGTGTTTGTCTGCTCCTCAGGTTTGACCAGTTCACCCGGATGCCCCAAGGCATTTGTGGTGGATCTGCAACGTTCCAGATGTTAATGGAAAAGACCATTGTTGATGTGAATCCCGGAGAATGTCTGGTCTATCTGGACGATATTATCTTGTTCGTAAGAACGTTAGAAGAGCACAAAGAATGCCTTATGAAGGTTTTGGATCGACTGGGCGAAGAAGGCCTGATATTGTCCCTGGACAAATGTCGCTTCTGCCACACTTTGGTCACCTATATGGGCCACATAATGTCCGCAGAAGGAGTGGCTACTGACCCCGCTAAAGTCGAAGCCGTGGTGAACTGGCCCAGACCAAATAATGTGATGGAGCTACGATCCTTTCTGGGGTTTTGCGGGTACTACCGAAGATTCGTAGAGGGGTACTCCAGCAAGGACAGTTCTCAACAATCTGTTGAAAATCTACCCAGAAGAGCCTCGTCAAAAAGCCGCAATTGTGCGAACACATTTCGAGGACAAATAGATTATCACCAACGAGTAGGTCTTCACAGGGCTGAAGAAGTCTCACTGAAGCCCCTGTCTTGGCCTATGCAGACCCGGGGCAACTGTACATCTTACATGTGGATGCCAGCTTCAGAAGGCTGGGAGCAGTGTTACACCAAAAATGCACATTGCATTTTATCTATGTTCTACTTATATTAGGATACTAATAGGTGAGCGGTGTATCTAATTTCTTCATTACACAAAAAATACCCTGCAGGCCTCCGGCCGGCGTCATATGTGAGTCGCAGCCTTATGGCGAGCGAGCAGAACTAACCAGTCCATAAACTGGAATTCCTGCCACTCAAGTGGGCTATTGTGGATAAGCTTCACAATTATCTATACGGGGTCTCCTTCGAGGTGCGAACTGACAACAACCCGTTGACATACATCCTGACCTCCACCAAGTTGGATGCCACCTGCCACAGATGGTTGGCTGCCCTGTCTAACTATCAGTGCACTCTGACGTACAAGCCAAGGCCCTTGAACATTGGAGCCGATGCTCTGTCCACATGGCCTGGACTGAGTTCAACACCAGACGATGGCAAGTGGGGAGAAATCCTGGCCCTGGGATTTGGGCAATGTGCTCAATTGCGGCGATAGTTGAGGATGAGGTCGCTTTTTCCGAACGCAGATTGTTGGGCTCATTGAGTGGATTCAGTCGAAGGCACTTCCAGCAGCATACTGCCACAAGAAGGCATATCCATCACTTAAGATACCATAATGTGATGAAAGAGTTGGTGATACACCAGATGTAAGACCTGTTGGCTAGAGCCATATGCCGGCCCATCCAAGAAAAGAACCCCTCCTTAGTGAAGCGTGCTCCTACCGACACGGTCGCTGTTATCATGAGGGAATAGGACAAGTTCCACATAGACTGTGGCCTCCTCTACCGAGTTATCCCCTATCACAACTATCCTGATAGGAGACAACTCGTCCTGCCCAGAAGCTTGCAGTACCCCGTCCTATGATTTCTGCACAATAATCACGGACACCTTGGAGTGGACAAAATATTCGGACTAGTAAGAAATAGGTTCTTCTGGCCCAAGATGCAGGAATCAGTGGAGCGCCATTGCCGGAGGTCTATGCGGTGCATACAGTGAAAAACACTGCCTACACGCGCAGCCCCAATGGGCCACTTAAAGAGCTCTGGTCCAATAGACATAGTCTGCATGGATTTCTCTGCATCGAGGCAGACTCAAAGGGTATAGGGAACGTCCTGGTAGTAACAGACCATTACACCCGATACACCCAAGCGTTCCCTACCAAAGACCAGAAACCTCTCACAGTAGCGAAAGTACTGTGGGAGAACTACTTTATCCATTACGGGTTACCTAATCGGATGCACTCCGATCAAAGGAGAGATTTAGAGAGCAAATTAATCAAAGAACTTCTAAAACTGCTCAATATCGAGAAGTCCCGTACCACTCCCTATCACCCTGACGGAGATGCCCTTCCAGAAAGGTTCAACCGAACTCAACTGGATATGCTAGGCACTCTGAAGGGCTCCGAGAAGGCCGGATGGAGCAAGCATGTCGAGCGTTACTACATGCCTACAATTGCACCAGGCATGAATCCACAGGGTACACACCATATTTTATGATGTTTGGCAGAGAGGAGCGACTACCTGTGGACATTCATCTCTGAGTATCCACTGACGGTGTAACTAACATGATGCATTACACAAAATGTGCAAAGGCTCCAGGATAATCTCCGTAGAGCATATCAGTTTGTGGAAAAAGTCACCTCCAAGCTGAACGAGAATCATAAGCGTAGGTATGACCATAAAGTATGCCATCGGGAACTTTGGCCCAGAGACGCAGTTCTCCAGCAGAATTAAGGAATACCAGGAAAGCATAAGCTAGCGGACCAGTGGCGAGAGGCTCCCTTCGAGGTGGAGTCGCAGATGCCTGGCCTCCCCGTCTATCACATCAAAGATTCTGAGGGTGGATAAAAGTCTGACATATGAACCATTTGTTACCAATCCCTCAAGTGGGAGGAAGTGAACCTGATCCGTTGCCCATAATGCCCTCCACTGAGCAGGAAGATTCCAGCGGGATTCTGGAAGCTTCAGTGGAAGAATACAGGATCCAATAGAAGGACCTTCTGCAAATACCCATGGAGATTGGTGGGCCGCACCAGAAGAAGAATAGGATAATGGCCCTGTCAGTCAGGCGCCCACTCCAGTGGCCTCAACAAGTTTGTCTCTGGACCTATAAAGTCCTATCTTCACCCCAAAGGGTATTAATGACATTCACGCTATATGAGGCCCAGGGCCTCAAGCCGATGGTAGCCTCTCCGACCATGAAGAAGTTGGAGAAGGAGTTCATCAGAGCCAAAGACCGAGACGCCCTCCAATAAGGGTGGCTTATGATTCATTACGGTCACCCCACTGTGAATCTCAGCAGTCGTCTCGGTGCAAGCTAGCCTCCATTATGGTGATTCTGACTGAAGTGTTAAATTCCATTTAAATATGTGCCGTTTATGCTGTGTTTCATTATATAAGTTGTAGAATGTATTTTCATTATTTAAGTTATGTAATGCATTTTTATTATATAAGCATTGTATTGTGGTCCTCAAGTGGGGGCGTTGGATTCTCCACCAGGGGGAGGATGTAGCGCGGTCCCCTCATGCTGCGCCTGGGTCAGGGAACCACTCCAATGCTCCAGGGGAGGTGGTGGCCATTTTCAAAGCTATTGCTCAAGTGCGAGACTCGGCACATGTGCAGGACGCGATGAGTACGATGACCATTTTACAGGTGACGCTGCAGGGTACATTGCGCATGCACAGGACATGGCCAATGCGGCGCCCATCTTGTAGATGGTGCAGCAAGGAGAATGTGCATGCGCTAGAGCCAGGAACCGGAAGAGAGGAGGATAACCTCAATGGGACTAGAGCCCGCGAGTCAGTTGCGTGGGAACCAGGAAGGGAGCAGGTAGTGTCTAGGGAGCAAGTGGCCCCTGGGCTATGCCTAGAGACTACCCCTTAGGCCCAAGCCATGCCCTAAGTCATAACAGATCAGTATTATAGGGAAGGCCTCAGATAAGGACCATTCCCTTTAGTATCAGGCAGTACCGGTCGATGGACGTCCATGCGACGCTTGTGGCCTGGGACCGCCATTGATATTAGTGCATTGTATTGTATCGATGTGATATATTGTTATCCTGTAATACAGTAAAGCAGTTATATTATACAGGTTGTATAGTAATTATTGTGTCCTATGAGGAATCATCCCACTTACGCTGGGATCCTCATAGGTGGAGGAGCTGCACCGCGAGATATAGTACCTCAGGCTCCCCAGAAGTGGAGGTTTTGGCCTCCTGTGAGCCTCATAGGTAACAGCAGCATGCGTAATCGCCCGTAGTTTCCTATAGGCATAGTGAAAGGGGGTTACACTAGCAATAATCCCCTCAGAGAAGGGCATAGCCTGGAGATTGATGCCTCTGCTGGGCATACACTTAAGATATTCATCTCCTCTATGCAGAAGATAGCAGATAGGTTCCATGTTACACAATAATGGTGCAATGTAAGCGGGAACGATGTACAATTAGTTACAATATAATTCATAATAATGTTACACAGCGTTCAAAATTGGTCTGTAGAGAAAAAGAATGTTTAAAAAGGTAAATACAACAGGGAAATATATTGTACTTACTAAGTTAATTTATTTTTGAATGGATATGCAAATTTCCATTAAGACATACAGGTGCAAATGACGGTTTTGAACCGCTTGCCTTACGAATTCTGCAATTATAATCATCCCGTGCCATGAGATTCCAGCAGCCAGACTAATGGCCCATCGGCGTGGAAGGTAGAGATTGGAAAGTAGATTCACTGAAGTCCAAAAAAGCGCACCAACAGCTCACCAAGTGGAGGGCTAAAAAAACTTTTATTAGGGACTACATAAAATGAAAATCAGGAAACAAACAAAAACTAGTACATAACAACCCTACGCGTTTCAGGCACCTTAGTGCCCTTTCTCAAGGGGGATAATGGGGACTGAGAGTGTGGCTGGTATATATAGCCCCTCCTATTCAATTAACACGCAGCTGGGATGAATTGGTGTTGCATTAATTGGTTAATTATAACATCACATATCTCTATGGATAATCAAGACAATTCATGAATATTCAAATGAACAATACAGAATAATCAATAGTTATAACCAAAATAATTAAAGAAAAATGCAACTCATATAATTGTACCTAAAAATTAAAAGAAGACAATGTCAAAGTATTATCTAAGTGACACAATCTTAGAACACTATGCTGTTTTAATCTATCGAGACCTGGTACAGTCTAGTATAAAAGAGATGAGGGGGGTGGTGGTGGGGAAAGGCCATGGAGAAAATGAGTATTGACAAAGGGTAAATTGGAAAATAATGGCCCATCGGATTAACACAGCGGGGGTCCCTCCGTTTTAGTGGGACTCACACTGTGTAAATCCTACCTGGCTTCACCTGACCCCATAATGGGGTCTGTAACTCTGGGAAACAGGGGTTCCCGGACCTGAAATCAATGTGGATCAGCTCCGGAGACCCCCTGCTACAATACTGTATTATTAAAATAAAATAAAAGCCCAGCGATCACCTGTTAGAGGCGTGCAGGTAGAGCGACTGATTCCGTCCATCTCTTACAGACAGATGGAAGCCAGTAGGATTCACACAGCGCCAGTCCCATTCAGATACAGGGACCCCGCTGTATCAATCCGATGGTCCATTATATCCTGCTATGGACTCTCTTGCGGAATGTCCATGAGAAGACAGCGGTTCACAACAGGCAGTTGCACCTGTATGTGTTGAATAGCACAGCAATACTTAATTTTGTGAGATTTGCTCAGTTACATACTACATTTGTATATCACGTGGATTTCAAAACAAAAGAAAATAAATTGCTACTTAAATAACACTTTGTACAGTTTGGAATTGTAGGAACTATTAATAGAATACTGTGTTCTGACTCATGCTCACAGTGACTAGTGCGTAGAGGCAGATAGCTCAACTCAATCCCTATTCAATACAAGGGAAGGTTGCTATTTTTCTGAATTAATTATTGGGCTCAATAACAGAAATAAAATGGGGAAAAAATACTCAGAAAATACACATAAGGGGATGGGAACAGGAAATGGTGATGGTGATGGTGATAGGGATATGAATAGTGCTAAGAATAGGGATAGGTAAAAAATAGAGGCTTCTCACAGGGAGCAAGTGGAAGACAGTGCTGCAGGCAAAATTCTGAAAACGAAAATGCATGACACAATCAGAGAGGGAAAGGGGCTAGGACTGCACCAAGAGATAAGGGGAAGAGGGCAGTCCAACTCACAGAAGAGAGAAGGGGGAGGGGTTGCCAGGACAACAGGAGAAAATCCAGGAAGTGCTGGGAGAGGAGACAGAACATATAGCGAGGCCTGTTTTTCAGCGATATTGCACTTTGGGGGCTATGCACTTTGTGATAACTGCTTTTAAGAGCGCAAAGTGGCTTTTAAGGCCGATACAGCCTGCTTTGCGATTCACTAAGCAGTGATAACAGCGCTTTATCGGCCTTAAAGGGCATTTTTTCAGCCCTGTGAAAAAAATCCGTCCGATCAGACAAAAAAAGGCAAACGCTCCGTTTTTTTGCCAGTCAGCGGGATTCACTAAGCAGTGATAAGTCAATTGTGCTTTAAAAGCACGCCAGAATAACGCGCCAGCTAAAGGCTGGCGCAAAAGAACTGAATAAAGAAAAAAGCTTTGCTTACCACTAATACAACAGGCCGGCGGGTGTCCCCAGCTGATCCCCGCGGGAGTCCCCAGGTGATCCCTGCGCGAGTCCGGGACCTCAGGTGATCCCCACGGGAGTCCACCGCTGCCCTGCGGTACCAATCATGTGCCCCCCAAAAAAGAAACAATACTTTTAAATAAATACACAGCCCTTCTCGCCTCCTAAGACATACTGTACAGTAATGGGCAACATTACTATTATCCAGATATGGATAATAGTACATTTGCCATTGAAAATACAACATTAAGCAGCATAAATAAAGTAACTAAATCTTGCCCTCACCCCTGCCAGGGGGCCACGATGAAGGCCGTCCTCATCACCGTCCATGTCCTCCGGTGCAACAAACAGTACAGAAGAATAAAAAAAGAAAATCTAATGTCCCCTAACCCCCTAAACACCTTAGCGGTTAGTAACCACTATAGTAATTAAGGGGTTAACCCACCCTCCCCCACTACCCACCCGGCAGGCCTAAACACCCATCCTTGTGGATAATACCCCCTTCACCCACCCCCACTATCCATAATTAAAAAAAATACACACAACAGCCCTACTGCCCACCTCTTAGGTCCCCAATAAACCAGTACAATATTTAATACACACCAATACACAACCCACTATGTGCCCCCACATAAAACCAATATTGCAATCACACAGGATTAATACAACAGTCTGATGGGGGTCCTCGGTGGTCCCCACTGGTGTCCGCAGGCCCCACAGTGCACCCCAGGGGGTGCCCATGGGTTTCTGGGGGCCCTCGGGTGGTCCCCACTAGGCTCCATAGGCCTCAAGGTGTTCCCACAGGTCCCCGCGGGCCCCAATGGGGTCCATGAGTGGTCCCCACATGTGTCTGGGGGTCTCCAGGTTGTCCCCACGGGTGCCTGGGGGCCCTCAGGGGTGTGGGGGACCTTGGGTGGTTCCCACAGGGGTCTGGGGGCCCTTGGGTCTTCCCTGCAGGTGTCCCCGGTGGGTCCTCTGGTGGTCCCCGTGGGTGTCCAGGGGGTCCTCGGGTGGTCCTTGAGGCGTCCGGCGGTCCAAGGGTGGTCCCCATGGGTCCCTGCTGGCCCGCGGCACCATTCCTATATTTAAAAAATAGAACATGTCTTACATTTCAATAAATACACCGCCCCACCAAAACACATACAGTACAGTAATGGACAAAATAACTATTATCCAGATATGGATAATAGATTATTTGCCAATTATTAAACACAACATTAGCCATGAAGCATAAATAAAGTAAATACAAACCGTTCTACTTACCCCTGGCAATATGAAGGGTGTCCTCTTCAGCATACTGCAGGTCCATGTCCTCCATTGCCAGAAAGAATACATAGCAAAATACAATCTAATGTCCTCTAGCACCTTAATCACATTAGCGGTTAATAACCACGAAAGTAATTAAGAGGATAACCCACCCTCTGCCACTACCCACCCAGGAGGCTTAACCACCCTACCAGGCAACTACCCCAACCCTTCACCCATTTATTGATACAGTGGGTACATCATGCCCATATAATATGGGCATGATTTACCAATATACAAAGAAATGGTGAAGGATTAAAAAAAAGCTGCTTTAATGTATTTTTTTTTTTTAATAGTGTGCGGGAGCAGTCCAGCCACAATTTTTTCCCTTCACTGGTGCACCGCCTCACACACCCTGGCGCTATGGTCTCCTGAGCTGAACCTCTTAGATTTCTGGCTCAGGGACCCCCTGCTTCCCGAGTTACAGGCCCCGGTATGGGGCATCGGATGCCAGTGTCACCACCATTTTTAAAGCGTCCACGTCACCTGACTTGTGACATGTAAATAATGGAGGAGATACCGGCACCCCATTTCTGGGCCTGTAACTCAGGAAACAGGGTGTCCCCGAGGCTGAAATCTATGTGGTTGAGCTCAGGAAACCCCCTGCTCCCGCATAATATTAATACAAATTATATTAAAGCAGCTTCATTACCATAGCGGATAGCCGCTACGGTAATTAATTATTTGTTATTGTTATGTGTATTTTCATACTAGTGTAGATGAGCAGGGGGTCTCCTGAGCCTAACCGCATTGGTTTCAGCCTCAGGGACCCCCTACTTCATGAGATACAGGCCCCGTTATAGGGTGCCGGTATCCCCCTGCAGAATTTAAGTCCCCCGGAAACGTGACGCGGGAGCTTTAAAAGCATTGAGGATACCGACACCCCATAATGGGGCCTGTATCTCATGAAGTTGGGGGTTCCCGAGGCTGAAACCAATGCGGTTCAGCTCAGGAGACTCCCTGCATATGTACACTATTAGTCAAATGTATATTTATGCTTCACAATCGCCTGTAAGAGTCGTGCATGGAGACGCAGAGTCTCCATGCAGTTCTTACAGGCTGTTTTTTTCTGTCAGCTATCGCGTTTTACAAGTTTAAGGACGATAGCAGTGGGGGGGGAAAAAAGCTCGGCCGATCGGGCATATTTTTGCTCGGCTGGACCAAAATGCGCTGAACTTGTTAGTGAATCCCTCTTTTGGCTTCACTTTTTAATGACCGAGCAAAAAATTTCCAATTGGCCACAAAAACACGCTGCTTAGTGCATCGCCCCCTTTATCTTTCAAAAGGGTCTTATTATTATTGAATTGTGTTAAAAAAAACTTGGCCAATCAAGAAAAACTGTTAGACTTAATGGTAAAAAAAATCCAGAGTCCTTGCCATATTAAATAAGAACAATATATGTCAAAATATTGCAATAAAAAAATAAGCATTTGCATGCAGATTTCGTGACAAGTGGTCTGTTTGTGATATATGTCATGATTTGGCTCTCGCCACAACATTGAATGTTTATATAATGCTTATTTTAGCTGCGAAAGAGGATCACAGTCAGCGAAGTTGTTTTGTTTGTCTTGTGATGAGTCACGGGAATGAAAAGGAGGAGATCCATGCATTTGATACAACCTTCAGAGTTGACTGGTTAATCCATTTCTTTAAAGGAGAGAACTGCAAAAGCCTCCTTCTGAAACCAAAGCTTTTCTTTTTTCAGGTAATTTTTTTAATATGATAAATATGTCCTAAATAAGTTTGAATTTTTCTACAATCAGTGTTGTGTCTGACTATATTTTTTACAGGATGATATTTTCTTTATTGGAAAATGGTCATGTTAAGTTGGGTGTTTGTAACGAGTGCTCGCCACAAACAGGACGGGACCGGAGGCCGAGGTGGGGATTTGTAAACATATACCTGAAGCTGAGAAGTGAGCAGGTTTGTCGTTGTGTAGCCGGGTCACGGTTTGGAGAGGTAGGGTAGTAGATATACTCTCTGTGATCGAGGGTAGGAGACTGAAGGATAGTTGAGGTCATTTTATCAACAGGGATAAAACCAAAACTTATACTATAAAGAGTTGTATTAACTGCAAGACCTGCAGCGTGATCTATTTGGCAACATATCAATTCGGCATGATGTATGTCGGAAAGACATCACGTCAACTCCGACGCCGCATTTTAGAACATGTTAGTACAATCAAGAATAAGATAGACACACCAGTAGCGCGACATATCAACCTTGTCCATCAGGGAGATGTACTGTAAATCAGCTGACTTTTCAGGGAATTGACCATATGACAATGGGTCTGCAAGGAGGGGATCTGGACAATGCCTTACTAAGAAAGGAAGCAAAGTGGATATACACTTTGGGCGCACAATCCCCAAAAGGCCTCAATGAGGACTTTGTATATTCTGCCTTTCTTTAGTCTTCATCCCAATAACTATCATCCCCAGTGCTAAGAAAAGGACAGGCTTCTATCCCTTGCATAGTATTGTATCCAAATTAAACAGCTAATATATTCTCATACAGCTGTCAATTATAACATGTAAAGTGCAAGCTTCAAAGAAAATGGGCATGTTGTATCTCTTGTGTATATATATATATATATATATATATGTATATTAGTACCTATTTTGATATGATTAAGCATCATTAATATGCATTAATATGTATTTTTTGGCAAAGTGACCTGTTAGGATTATCCTAAATTTTTAATTCCGGGCATACACTGCATCGGCGGTCAATCCTTTTGTGTACTGTACCTTGATTCGAATTGGATGTCAGTTTCGTGCCAGATGGACAGGTGTTACTTACCTGCATCCACGTGGCCATGAAAACCACGGGGTTTAAAAGACCGGCCAAGGCAGTGAACCACCCACCTCCGAAGAAGTTCTCCATCCAGAACGAAACGCGTGTCGGGATATGACGTCATGTGTACGTCATCAGCGCGACTGAAATTGAGGTTTCAGCTAAAATACTCAGTGACTCGACTCTAAAAAAAAACTACCAAAAAATTCTATAAGCAAGCTAAACTATGTTGTGGGCCATTCCAGGCAACCACTAGTTGAGATAGAAAGCTGCAACTAGAAGCTGGGGCTCCGATAGGGCCCCGAGGGGTCTGCAAGGTAGTAATATACTGTGCTCTCTCCTACTGATTTACTGAGTGAGCTCTGCTATGCTAGACAGTCATGAATGTGTAAAATAACACTGTGACACTTGTTTACCAGTTACTGGTGAATAATCATCAAGACCAGTTAAGGCATTCTACAGGCACAATAATAGTATCAAAATACTAGTTAACCCTTTAGTTACCAGATTTGCTAGATGACATTAGGGCTTTTCGGTGTTAAACTCCAGGTACTTCACCTATATCCTAAAGAGAGTATCTTATCACTTGACATATCAGCGCTTAAGTTTTTTAATCGTCTGTTTCCGTTGTTTGTTCTTGTGGCAGGATGGCCTGTAGGCCAGGTCAGTCAATAGTCCACACGTGTAGTTTCAGGTTAAAGCAAATATTGAGTGGTTTTATTTATCCACAGTAGAACGTAACATTTGGGCAGACTGTCCATTTAAGGCAAAACAAAATATAGCAGCAAAATAACATCTACTCCACATTGGGAGAACTTACTCACAATAAAAACCATATCTATTAGGCTGGCTGGCTATGTCCAGTTACCAAACCTTTAACAGTCAGGAAAAACAATAGTAACAGTTCTTACTGTGTTTGTGAATCCACCTGCATAGCAGCTTGTCTATGATAGCTCTGAGGCAGCCACCTGATTGTAAGCAATCCTTATAAAAAGCTTCCTTATATCTCAAGCTGGTTGTCAGGTGTGTCTGCTTAATTCCTGATTGCCAGCTGTTCTTCCTGGGTTAACCATCTGAGTGCTGGATGAAGGACTCAGATATAGGTTTCCCAGGCATAACTAGCAGTACCTGACTTCACCCTGTCACAGTTCTATTTTCATTAAATGTATTTATTTTGTTAAAATTAAGTAGAGGAGTATGCATCAACAGGGTTACTTTTTCTCTCTAGTATAGCAAGTACAGTCATAATAGTACCTGTTTGGCATGGTAATCAGCTTAGCTGTCCATCCGGGTAGTTAGGGTTAAAGCTTTGTGTAGTTAATCTCCTAAAAGGAGTAGGAGTTTATTTTATCATTTCGTTTTGACTTAAAGGGACGGTGGGCCTATTAGTATATTATTTATAAAAAAACACACAAATACCCAACAAGCGCTGAGAAACCCCAACCATTACCACATAATATATATATATATATATATATATATTATCAAAAGGAGTCCTAGTGGGCGTGGCTAAAGGTATGCAACATCAAAAACAAACAAAGATGCCCAAAGCTACTTCTAATGTGACAAAAACACACAGTGCAATACCTATATATTCTCTTGAAAAGGGGTCATTTAGTTTAACCCTTTGACCAAAGCATTGTAAGCCTGCGAGCCACATCAAGGCAGACCCTGTTCGCATGTCCTAACATTATAGGTATGGCACTGTGTATTGTATTGTATGTCTTTATTTATATAGCGCCAAAAGTGTACTCAACACTTCACAAAGAATACAGTACAGGCAATTATAATTATACAATAAGTCCAGCAAAATCAGACAATAGGAAAGGAGATCCCTGCCCGAAGAGCTTACAATCTGAGAGGTTTAATGGGAAACTTATAGAGACAGTAGGTGAGGGAGTAAGTGCTGTAGATGGCAATGCTTAGTCACAATGGTTGGTAGGAGTGACTGAGTGGGGGAGAATAGCCATGAGTGCAGGCTATTCGGATACTTGATTTGTGCGGTGAGATTTAAGGCTGGTCAGTGTTAAATGAAAAGGTTAACACCATTTACAGGGAAAGAGATGGCAGGGACGCCTGAGTGAGATCAGGTATGTATGTCTGACTTCAGGCTATGGGGAGATCCCCAGCAGTGGGAAGGAGTAGATAGAGGGTGTGAATAGAGGATTTGTGTGGGTGTTTTTAATTGAGGGGTAAATAAGTTGTTGGGAGAGAGGTGTATAAATAATGGTGCAGTGGGAAGTGGGGAAGTTGGAGAGAACCGAGACATTCACAAAGCAGCGAGTAAACAATGAACAGAAAAAGCAGTAGGGAGGGCATAGCGAGATGCAGGAGAGACTTCACAGGTAATGGAGGATAAAAATGAACAAATAACCATCTGTGTATTTTTGTCACATTGGAAGTAGCTTTGGGCATCTTTGTTTGTTTTTGTTGTTGTATACATTTAGTCACGCCCACTAGCACTCCTTTTGACACTTATATACATATATATATGTAACCCTTTTTGTGAACCGGCCTGACCCACCCAATCTCACATTGGCCCCTGTGGTCTAACCGGTCCCTTTCCCTGCAACACACCTGCTCCTAAAGGGTTACTGGTACTGAAACACACCTGCGGCTCCAGGAGATCTGAGCCTCCGCTAGCTGGGAGCCTGGGGAAACCCTTAACGTTACCTGGTGCAGCGCCTCCACTTACCCAGGATCCCCCGTTAGGAAAGATAGCCCTGAGTAAGAAATACCATAACACACGTAGATAAAACAATACTAACACTTTACTTGAGAACACATATCACATACCATAACACATTACATAACATAACATAACCCGATGCTCTATCCGCATCACCTCAGCCCAATGTCTGGTGTTCCCCACCCAGTGTCCTGTGATCACCCCACACCCAATGTCTCGTAAATCCTACGGAGGTCGTGGGTGACTGCGCAGTCACTATATTAAGCTAGGGCCCAGTTGGTGCACTTATATTTGAGATACCTTCCGAGCACTCCGATGCTCGGGACCGCCACACACTTCTCAAAGGGTCAGACGTCCGTCTGATCCTTTCCAGGTACTCTGCCGGTGGACCCCAACGAGGGTCCCACCGCTTCCCGGGAACTCCAACCGGATCACGGCAACACCAACCACATGGGAACAGCAACCGCAGCTATCAGCTTTCTGCCTAACTACTTCTAGAGTGACAGCAACCCTAACCTAGGGCCTGTCCCTGAGGAACCGCAACCTGGGATGGCTTGGGGAAAGACTCCTAGGGCCTGTGGAACATAACCTGCCCCCCTTCCCCTAGCTACCCAGTCTCAACTGTAACTGCTAATCCTAACAGCCTAACGCACCTGCAGCCAACACTCAGCTCACGCTGTCAGCCTGCAGGGATTCACACACACTTCACACACACTGCACGCACTGCGCCCAGCACATGCAGCGACACACACACAGACAGCTGCAATCACACACAGCCACCTGGATCCCGCAGCAATCCACTACTAGCACACTGTGCCTATTTGCCAGTGCCCACAGCCCTCTCCGCTGTGGCACTGCCAAACCTGCACCTTCCACACTCAAGGGTCACCTCCCTAGCTAAGGCGTCCCTCTTCAGTTACCCCCTGCCCTTCCCGGGAATTGGGGCCTGCCTGGGGATCTAGGGAGAACCCTTACCTGATGCAGGAGCCACGAGCTCCCTGCACCCTTCCTACTCCTTCCTATTCCTCTGCCTGACTCACGCATGCAAAGCCCGGGAAAATGTATCTATCTTCCCGGGCTGAGCTTCCTCCAGCCCTATTGGCCGCAAGGGAGCACCTGACCTCTGTCTCTCTAAGCCTCCTGGGAGTTGTAGTCCCCAGGGGCTGCCTAAAGCATTGGGGCCGCGTGCGCACTTGCCCTGCGCATGCGCGAACCCCTAATGGCCGCCACCAACTCCCTCTGCTCTGTCCTGCCCTCGCGCAATCTCTCCCTAGCCTGGGGATCCTACCTTGCGCTTTCCGCCTCCTGCGCATGCGCGAACTAACGCGCAATGGCGGCGCCCTCTCCTTAAGCCGCCGAGCCGGTGGCAACGCGATCGCGGCCCTAGCGACGGCCCGATCGCGTCCGCGGCAACCGGCCTGCGCCTCACAGTCCCGCTCTGCTCCCTGCACTGGCCCCCACCCTCGCGAAGTGCCGGCGGGTCCGTCGCAGCCTCCGGCGGCACCCGCTACCGCACGGCACTCGCGGAGGGGGGCCAGAAAGTGAAAATATACCTCGGGGCTACATATATATTATGTGGTAATGGTTGGGATTTCTCAGAGCTTGTTGGGTATTTGTGTGTTTATTAACTATGTGCAGCTGGTCTCAGCTGCTTTTGGGAGGGTGGTGGCCCCTCCCCCCCAAGGTTTTAGCTTTCCCCTCCCCATTTCCAAGTTGGCAGGTCAGTTTCATTTTCCCAGGTTACGGCAGATCCAATGTAGTTTATTATTACTGTAATTATACTAAATGTATTTTTGTCACATTGGAAATAGCTTTTGGCATCTTTGTCTGTTTTTGTTGATATATAGTATATAATTTATCCCTGTAAATAAACCCCATTTAGAGAAATTCAATGTTTCCAGCCTTAATCTGGGACTAAAAGAAACTGCAACATGGTGTGGGCATCACAATTGGTGGAGAATGCGGGCAATCCAAAAGGCAGAAGCAGCAGAAACTGTTGGTTTGAAAATAAATGCTGGGATTTAAAATGGCCACCCAACTGAAGTGACAAAAACACCATTCTGCAAGTAAAGTCTGTCCCACTGGGTATGACCAGTTGTGCTTACAGGATACACAGGGAATGTGAAAAATTGAGGACTTTCTGATCATGCATCAGTGCAGAAAAAGAGAAAGCACTGCTACTTTAAAGCAGAAGTTGCAGCAATGGACAAAGTCACAGATGGAGAATACTGCCATGTTACAGCGGAGCCAAACAGAAAGTGTTGCTGCCTTAAAGCAGAGTTTGCAACAGATGGCAAAGACGCAAAATGAACTGTCAAAATCCCATGATGAGAATTTACACTCACAAACAGAAACTATACGGCGTTGTTAGTGCAGCAGATGGCACTATCACTGCATCAGACTCTAAAAGAAGAGCAACACGAGGCACACCTTCACCTACAGAAGGAGGAGGACGACTCCTATAGGGCACCGCAAAAAGAACAGTTTCCATTTGCAGCAGAAGCGCCAGAATTTTTTTACCCCGGGTCTTCAGGAATGCGTGGGTCAGAAAAGAGCAGAGACGAGCTACAGCCAAGAGCGCTTGGCACAATCATCACAGGAATGAAAACTAGCCTAGGGATGACAAAGGCTACTGCTACTACCATATACAGAGAGCCGAGCAAATCAGAGAAAACAAGTACTGACTGGAAACTGTACTATGAGATGTCCCAGAAAGATGTTCAAAACTTCATCACAGAGTTAGAAGTTTCTCAGCAAGAGGCTTGTGCTCTCAAAGCAGAGCTTGGTAAGGTAAAGAAAGAATTTACACAAGAACATTTTGAAGTGCAGTAAGCACTGGAGAGTGCAAAAAGAAGGCTGCATAAAGAACGTGTCTTCCTGGAGCAGTGTACACAAGCAGAGCAAAAGCTGCGGAACCAAGTACAAGTGCTACAGGAATGGTTGAGTACCCAGTATGTCCCCACAGAACATGAGGAGCTGAAGGCCACGCTGAGCATCACCAGAACATCGCTGGAGGTGGAGCTTATATGCCAGATGACTCTGTATGAGAGGGAGCATAAGAAGGTCCAGAAACTGGAGCAAAAGATGGAGAAGCAAAGAGGCTTCTCCATCCCCATGAGTCAGTACGCCAAGGAGAAAAATAAAAGTAGTGCTAGT
Source organism: Ascaphus truei (assembly GCF_040206685.1). Lineage (NCBI taxonomy): Eukaryota > Metazoa > Chordata > Amphibia > Anura > Ascaphidae > Ascaphus > Ascaphus truei. Next base: position 372,093,075 of record NC_134483.1, read on the forward strand.
CCTATTAACGAAGTGCAATAAATACTTCAGGTCCCGCAGCTGGTGTCCCAGGAGGTTATTCAAACTCCTCCTTATGTAAGTATTGTAGAAAATAAAGTTGTCCTCCAGCGCGTGGTCTTATTGCTCTTTTCTTCCTTATATAGACAGAAAGACAACAACAAAAGAACACCACAAACAAGTGGTAAAATAGGCGTCGACAAGCAATATCTTTATCTATGGAGAAGTAGAGAACTTAACACTTGCCTGTGTGTTTGTTCCCGTGGTGCATACTCCTCTATGTTCCTTCTGCTGTTACCTTAAAAAGTGGAGAGAGGCATAGCATAATACTGTTTATTGAAAAAACTTTAAAAGATGGGATTAAATGCACTTACAAACGACCAACCACATGAATTGAAGAAGATGGAGAGGCATCTTCAGGATATGCAGATCAAGGTCACAGAGTGGGGCTGAGCTGGCAGAGAAAGCCAGCAGACTTCAGGATGCTCAGGAACTTTTCCAAAAAGTAACATGCCAAAAGCTGGGCTTCAATGTTAAAATCAAACAAGTGAGAGACAAGAAGGTAGCGAAGTACCAGTCTGCAGGCCCAGAAGGCCTAGTACTTGCTCTGAAGGAAAAAACTCTTCAACTGGAAGGCAAGGAAAAAGAACAAATGGATGTCAGACGTCTCTGACAAAGAGGCTGGTGCACGGGAATAGTGCTCAGGCCGCTTCACCAGACAATGTTTCGCTGGGGGAGGGATATGTGATACCATCAATGTCCTCTAGGTGCTGGAATAGGGCAGCTATGCCCTTTTCCAACATAGAGAGTTAATCTCCCTAGAGGAGCCAGCAGCAGCTGCTGCCTAATTGAACAGGCTGAACAATGAAGTGTAATAAGGAAGAAACAGAGAGCTGCCATTGAGAGACTGACTGCTGTCCCAGACAGAAGGGAACAGAGAAGAGTTCTCCCCAGCAGTGGAAGCTGGCAAAGCTCCCTAGGCCCGCTGGTCAGTGGTCACAGAGTCTCCTTGGACTGCCTGGGCTGTTAATCCCTGGAAGAGGAAGGAAGGATGCGAGACCGTGCTGAAGCGGGGATGTCCTATCCTTAACATTTGACTTACAGAGGAGAGATTCTCTGAGCTCCCCTAGGAAGGAAGGACGTGAGGCCGTGCTTAACCCTGGACTAACAGATAAACGAAACCCCTTTATTGCTGTGTATAGAGACTTAATGTGTTCAGTCATAATAGTAGCTGTTTGGGGTTGTAATCAGCTTAGCTGTCCATCCGAGTAGTAAGGGTTAAAGCTTTATGTGTAGTCTCCTAAGAGGAGTAGGAGTTTATTTTATCATTTTGTTTTGACTTAAAGGGACGGTGGGCCTGTTATTATATTATTTATCCCTGTAAATAAACCCCATATAGAGAAATACAATGTTTCCAGCCTTAATCTGGGACTAAAAGAGACTGCAACATGGTGATGTCACGGAGCTGGTTCGCCCTCATTGGGCGAACCGCTCACATGACCGGTCCTGTGCTCCTTTGAGCGCTTGAAACAAAAATTTGTATAAGACCTACGCTTCCGTACGCTTGCGTAAGTGAGCCCCTGCTAACGCCGCTCTCATTGCGGCTGCAGGGGCTCCGTGCCGAGCGTGAGCGCGCCTCAGCATGGGTTAGCGCATAAGCGCTGACCCTGGACGCAGCCTAGCGTTGTGACGTCACGGCGGCATGTGACACCGCATTGTCATGGTAACATGTTGTCATGTTATGTCGTGACGTTATTTGAGGTCGGGTTGCAACATCGATGTGACGCTACAGGGCGGGGCCCACTCTGGAAAAAGTAAGACACACACATTTCCTCCCCCAAAAATTGCCGCTACAGGCTACTCAGCCTTATGGGAAATCCACCCCTGGGTGCTAGGGGACAGGTGAGGGAACAACTGAACTAACTACCCAGTCTGATTTTGTTCTATATCACGTACTAGTTTGTTCATGCATCATACAGTAGGAAGATTTAAAAAAAAAAAAAACAAATGTAATAAAATAATTGACTTTGGTGTATTTTTTGTCAACATGTTTTCATGTAACCTAATTGGCAATTGTTATTGTGTCTATACATTAGGCATGTAGGGGAGACAAAAAGGATTCTGGTGTTAAGGTAGACTCTGGATCGGATGACCATATTGCTAAAATTCCCATAGAAGCAGACTTCCTATACGTTTACTCTACACCTCCTGGTAAGGCATCTTTTAAGTGTTTTATGTACACGATAATTGGGCTATGCCCCAGCTGTTGATATTTGCTTCTTGAATCAGTGCAATCATATTCTGTTGCATTAATTGCCTCCATAATGAATAAATAACTTGTTTATTGTGCTTCTTACAATTGTATTGTATTGCACAGTATATCTTTATTTATATAGCGCCATTAATGTAAATAGCGATTCACAGTAGTAATGCACGTGACAATCCTAAATAATACAAATAACAGATCATGGGAATAAGTGCTTCAGACATAAAAGTAACATTTCGGAAGAAGAGTCCCTGCTCCGAAGAGCTTACAATCTAATTGGTAGGTAGGAAGAATGTACAGAGACAGCAGGAGGGAGTTCTGGTAAGTGCGTCTGCAGGGGGCCAAGCTTTATGTATCATGCATATAGTATTACCCACGGAGCTACTCATATGCTTCTTTAAGCAAGTGTGTCTTAAAATGGGTCTTAAAGGTGGATAGAGTGGGTGCTAGTCTGGTATTGATGGGAAGGCATTCCAGAGGTGCGGGGCAGTCAGTGAGAAAGGTTTAAGACAGGAGAGGGCTTTAGATACAAAAGGGGTAGAGAGAAGACATCGTTTTGAAGAACGCAAGATTCGGGATGGTGTATAGTGAGAAATTAGGGCTGAGATGTAAGGAGGGGCAGAAGAGTGTAAAGCTTTAAAAGTGAGGAGGAGAATTTAATGTGTGATACAGGATTTGATCGGAAGCCACGATAATGATTTCAGCAGGGGAGACGCTGAGACAGATTTAGGAAAGAGCAAAGTGATTGCGGCAGCAATGTTTAGAATAGATTGTAGGGGAGACAGGTGAGAGGCAGGAAGGCCGGACAGCAGGAGGTTACAGTAATCAAGACGGGAGAGGATGAGGGCCTGAGTCAGAGTTTTAGCAATTGATGACAATCTCATAGCTTCAGAGGATATGGCCACCTCCCAAACAGCAGATTTAATCAGTGGAAAATTGTAAAATACAACTTTGGGTAACCATGTACCATGATTACGTTACCCAGAGGGATGTGTAGCTCACATCTTATTCCATCCACCATGATTAAAGAAAGAGATTGGTTATATTAAAAGTTACATTTCCTCTACCTTTTTTTAACATACCGGTACTTCAGCAGAGATTGGCTTTAATCTCATGCTCATTTTCATTATCAAATGTTAGCCTTAACAACTGGGATATCACCAGGAAAACTGGTTGGAACACAGACTATCTTCAATAGCTCTATGTGCTTCAAGGTGGCCACGTTTAGAATTATCCGCAGCCCAAACATTTTCTTACCATAATTTGATTTTGTAAGTGTGCTTATTTACTTTCTCCTCAAGTTCATTGAGGTATTCGAAGCTTCTATCTCTCAGCTTTAAGGCACCAAGGGCCTAAAATATTAAATAATTGTTTAAATCAATATATAAATTAGTTATACTGTTTTCGTCTTGTACAAGTATATCAGTATTCCTTTTTTTTTCTTTAAATCCATAGAGAAACTGTAATTTTAACATACTGTTCATATTAATGTTGCTATACAGTATGTTACTCTGGTCATTCTAGGCATGCAGAAAACGTTAACATGCCAGGAGATATTAAATGGTCAACATTTTACCGGCGATCAAAACAGTTTTGATACCTAGGTTGGATTGTCCTCAAGTATATATCTTTCTCTGTTCCAGTAGTTAATTATATTATATGGTTGTTACGGGCTTGGGATCAGATTATGCTCTGTAATTTAGTATGCAGTAACTATAATCTTCTGAATTATCATCTGTCCTTTGAGTGGAGTAACTGAATAGGTTTGTGAGGCACAAGCGCATGACTATCAGCCTCTAAATGATTGTAATACAAGGTTTTGGGTAACAGTAACATGATTTAAAGTTTAAGATGAGTTGGGAATACAGGATGTTTTACTGTAGGTAGCCAACAATTGCATTTCCCAAAGACCTATCCTTTATATATATGCTACTTCACATGGTCATCATGTGTCTGAATGTATCCCTCTGTGATTTGGTTAAAAAATCCAAATGATGGCATGCTTCTAACTGTAATTGGGGAGATTTTTTTTATACCATTTATATAATTTATTTACAATACAATGCATCCATACACAAACTTTATTTTCAATTTTATTATTGAGCTAGAAATACGGAATGGGAATTCATATTTATGGAAAGTGTTTTATGCTATTAACGCAGTTTTACATTTCTAAATAAAAAAATGTGTTTTATATTTTCCTGAACTTGTGTTTTAACTTTTTTTTTTTTCTTCCAAGGTTATTGTTCATGGAGAAATGCAAAGAATGGATCCTGGTTTATCCAGTCTCTGTGTGAAATGTTACAGCAACATTGGAAAACACTTGAGCTGATGCAAATTTTAACACGTGTAAACCATAAAATAGCATATAAATATGAAGATATTAAAGATAAAAATAAGCAAATATCATGTATTGTTTCCATGCTCACTAAAGAACTGCATCTAGCTAATGAGCTTTCATTGACCGGTTTTAACCCATAAGATAAGTAAACCAATATAACACATTCCTGCAAATATAAATAAACAAATAAGACCAAAGCAAGAAAGAATCCCAACATGAGCACTTGGGTTACCAAAAAATGGAAACACAATTTATTGAAAGCACAAGAGAATATAAAAAAAAACCAGCTTAAAAACATGGGAACCCTACAGAACCTCCAACATGAGATTAATAAGCTACTGTATATGAACTAATGTGCCAAGTGTAATATTACAAAGCATGCAGATGACACAGAGAAGAATATCTCTGTATCACCTAGACTGGCCGGTCACAACGATGTACAGATGCAGTGGTCATTATTCGAACACTTCACGCGTTATATACTGTATCTCGGAATACCCATGTGATGGTGCGCGATTTCTTCCAACCGTACCGCCTTTACACGTGAGTGCAGGCGAGTGCAAAAAATTGCATTTTAGTGTTCTGGTTTTTAAATACCTGAAATTGACACAGTAGCACAGTACTGTACACATTGCAATTCATTCATTTCATTGCATTTAATTGCACACAAACCATGAAATTCAAACAAAGCAACCGCGATAAACACGTGTGCCTGGGGCGATCGGCCGCGTTCATGCCGCGTGCAGTACAGCAGCGCACACGAAAACGGCGCCGGGATTTGTTTGAATAACGGCCGCTGCATCTGTATGTAAACAGATAGGTATGACACATAGATAGAGCAAAAAACCTAAAAACTGTAAGTCTAAAAGGTCAAATTCAAAGTGCTGGTCATCTCTCAGGCAATAATGGACATCATACAGGTGAGTACCACACACATTGTAGCCATAAAGGGCGGCTATCGACCGGTGTATGTCTCATTGGGATCACAAAAATATCATAACTGCAAAAATAGCTTGGCTCCAAAACGTTTGAAAAAAAACCCTGAACAAAGTTGGTGTAATGAGAAAAAAAGTCCCAAAAGAGGGGAAAAAAATATGTCCTTAGCCTGAAATAAAACCTGATGAGAGATATACAGAGAGAGTGTATATGCCTATGCAACAAAGTCCCATCTACATCCTAGCACAAGAATATAGTGAAAGGGAAAAAAGGGATACTCAGCATGCAGCAGTGAAGTCCCGAATATGAATGCAGGCACACAGCACATCAGCACAGCAGAATATCCACCAAGGAACAGCCAGTCACAGGTACATAAATCCTCATTTATATGGATGAGTAAAGGGTCCCGGCAAAGCACGCCCACTCCAGTAGCTGAGTAACCCGTGTGCTCATGTAGGGATTCTTTCTTGCTTTGGTCTTCTAGTTCTTTGTCCCTGGAGCACCACCAGCAGCTACATTTTGCGGTGTAATAGCTATTTTTTTGGGCACCTTTTACTGTAAGATGTGAATTTTGAGTGTTGATCTATAAATAAACAAATATTAGACAATATTTGTGTCGTGTTTCAATACCTCAGCGGAAAAACAAAATGCCAATCACAGATGACTTTTTTATGTTCCTGTGTACTGCAAGCAGATAAACATACCTTATCTACCAAGTCATCTATATTGTTTTTGTACAACTGAATAGCAGAAGTTATATGGTATTTCTGACAAGTCATAGATGTGTGGTAGAGGAAGAACACAAGATCAGCTTAGAAACTTCGACCTCTGTAGCAAGTGAAAAGGAGTACAATAAGGAAGAACGATGACTTGGGTAGAAGCAGAGAGGTGGGGGAAGGGACAGAAGTAATCTCATTATGGATAGGAGTTAGGCAACTGAGTACAATGTAGTATTTTAGATATATTTGTACAGCTATTCTGTCTACTTCACCTCGCTTAGTAGAGGAAGTAGAGATAGAAAATCTATTTAAAAAAAATTAATCCTTGGTAAAGAGCTGACACCAACTATAATTATACTATTCTAATTCTGTTGGCATTTCTCCTAAATTATGTTGCTGTGCTTCAGCTAGAACACTGGAATGTGAAAACGGCAAACATAGGGCTATGTACAGAGATGGGAGGCTAGCCCCTCAAGGTCAGGATGCACCAAACATAGGGCTAGGTACAGAGATGGGAGGCTAGCCCCCTCAAGGTCAGGAAGCATCAAACATAGGGCTAGGTACAGAGATGGGAGGCTAGCCCATCAAAGTCAGGATGCACCAAACATAGGGCTAGGTACAGAGATGGGAGGCTAGCCCCTCAAAGTCAGGAAGCATCAAACATAGGGCTATGTACAGATGGGAGATGGGAGGCTAGCCCCTCAAGGTCAGGATGCACCAAACATAGGGCTATGTACAGATGGGAGATGGGAGGCTAGCCCCTCAAAGTCAGGAAGCATCAAACATAGGGCTATGTACAGATGGGAGATGGGAGGCTAGCCCCTCAAGGTCAGGATGCACCAAACATAGGGCTAGGTACAGAGATGAGAGGCTAGCCCCTCAAGGTCAGGATGCATCAAACATAGGGCTATGTACAGAGATGAGAGGCTAGCCCCTCAAGGTCAGGATGCACCAAACATAAGGCTATGTACAGAGATGGGAGGCTAGCCCCTCAAGGTCAGGATGCACCAAACTTAGGGCTATGTACAGAGATGGGAGGCTAGCCTCTCATAGTCAGGATGCACCAAACATAGGGCTAGGTACAGAGATGGGAATCTAGCCCCTCAAGGTCAGGAAGCAGGAAACATAGGGCTATGTACAGAGATGGGAGGCTAGCCCCTCAAAGTCAGGAAGCAGGAAACATAGGGCTATGTACAGAGATGGGAGGCTAGCCCCTCAAAGTCAGGAAGCAGGAAACATAGGGCTATGTACAGAGATGGGAGGCTTGCCCCTCAAGGTCGGGAAGCAGGAAACATAGGGCTATGTACAGAGATGGGAGGCTAGCCCCTCAAGGTCAGGAAGCAGGAAACATAGGGCTATGTACAGAGATGGAGGCTTGCCCCTCAAGGTCAGGATGCACCAAACATAGGGCTAGGTACAGAGATGGGAGGCTAGCCCCCTCAAGGTCAGGAAGCATCAAACATAGGGCTAGGTACAGAGATGGGAGGCTAGCCCCTCAAAGTCAGGATGCACCAAACATAGGGCTAGGTACAGAGATGGGAGGCTAGCCCCTCAAAGTCAGGATGCACCAAACATAGGGCTAGGTACAGAGATGGGAGGCTAGCCCCTCAAAGTCAGGATGCACCAAACATAGGGCTAGGTACAGAGATGGGAGGCTAGCCCCTCAAAGTCAGGATGCACCAAACATAGGGCTAGGTACAGAGATGGGAGGCTAGCCCCTCAAAGTCAGGATGCACCAAACATAGGGCTAGGTACAGAGATGGGAGGCTAGCCCCTCAAAGTCAGGATGCACCAAACATAGGGCTAGGTACAGAGATGGGAGGCTAGCCCCTCAAAGTCAGGATGCACCAAACATAGGGCTAGGTACAGAGATGGGAGGCTAGCCCCTCAAAGTCAGGAAGCATCAAACATAGGGCTATGTACAGATGGGAGATGGGAGGCTAGCCCCTCAAGGTCAGGATGCACCAAACATAGGGCTATGTACAGATGGGAGATGGGCGGCTAGCCCCTCAAAGTCAGGAAGCATCAAACATAGGGCTATGTACAGATGGGAGATGGGAGGCTAGCCCCTCAAGGTCAGGATGCACCAAACATAGGGCTAGGTACAGAGATGAGAGGCTAGCCCCTCAAGGTCAGGATGCATCAAACATAGGGCTATGTACAGAGATGAGAGGCTAGCCCCTCAAGGTCAGGATGCACCAAACATAAGGCTATGTACAGAGATGGGAGGCTAGCCCCTCAAGGTCAGGATGCACCAAACTTAGGGCTATGTACAGAGATGGGAGGCTAGCCTCTCATAGTCAGGATGCACCAAACATAGGGCTAGGTACAGAGATGGGAATCTAGCCCCTCAAGGTCAGGAAGCAGGAAACATAGGGCTATGTACAGAGATGGGAGGCTAGCCCCTCAAAGTCAGGAAGCAGGAAACATAGGGCTATGTACAGAGATGGGAGGCTACCCCCTCAAAGTCAGGAAGCAGGAAACATAGGGCTATGTACAGAGATGGGAGGCTTGCCCCTCAAGGTCGGGAAGCAGGAAACATAGGGCTATGTACAGAGATGGGAGGCTAGCCCCTCAAGGTCAGGAAGCAGGAAACATAGGGCTATGTACAGAGATGGAGGCTTGCCCCTCAAGGTCAGGATGCACCAAACATAGGGCTAGGTACAGAGATGGGAGGCTAGCCCCCTCAAGGTCAGGAAGCATCAAACATAGGGCTAGGTACAGAGATGGGAGGCTAGCCCATCAAAGTCAGGATGCACCAAACATAGGGCTAGGTACAGAGATGGGAGGCTAGCCCCTCAAAGTCAGGATGCACCAAACATAGGGCTAGGTACAGAGATGGGAGGCTAGCCCCTCAAAGTCAGGATGCACCAAACATAGGGCTAGGTACAGAGATGGGAGGCTAGCCCCTCAAAGTCAGGATGCACCAAACATAGGGCTAGGTACAGAGATGGGAGGCTAGCCCCTCAAAGTCAGGATGCACCAAACATAGGGCTAGGTACAGAGATGGGAGGCTAGCCCCTCAAAGTCAGGATGCACCAAACATAGGGCTAGGTACAGAGATGGGAGGCTAGCCCCTCAAAGTCAGGATGCACCAAACATAGGGCTAGGTACAGAGATGGGAGGCTAGCCCCTCAAAGTCAGGATGCACCAAACATAGGGCTAGGTACAGAGATGGGAGGCTAGCCCCTCAAAGTCAGGATGCACCAAACATAGGGCTAGGTACAGAGATGGGAGGCTAGCCCCTCAAAGTCAGGAAGCATCAAACATAGGGCTATGTACAGATGGGAGATGGGAGGCTAGCCCCTCAAGGTCAGGATGCACCAAACATAGGGCTATGTACAGATGGGAGATGGGAGGCTAGCCCCTCAAAGTCCGGAATCATCAAACATAGGGCTATGTACAGATGGGAGATGGGAGGCTAGCCCCTCAAAGTCAGGATGCACCAAACATAAGGCTATGTACAGAGATGGGAGGCTAGCCCCTCAAGGTCAGGATGCACCAAACTTAGGGCTATGTACAGAGATGGGAGGCTAGCCTCTCATAGTCAGGATGCACCAAACATAGGGCTAGGTACAGAGATGGGAATCTAGCCCCTCAAGGTCAGGAAGCAGGAAACATAGGGCTATGTACAGAGATGGGAGGCTAGCCCCTCAAAGTCAGGAAGCAGGAAACATAGGGCTATGTACAGAGATGGGAGGCTAGCCCCTCAAAGTCAGGAAGCAGGAAACATAGGGCTATGTACAGAGATGGGGGGCTTGCCCCTCAAGGTCGGGAAGCAGGAAACATAGGGCTATGTACAGAGATGGGAGGCTAGCCCCTCAAGGTCAGGAAGCAGGAAACATAGGGCTATGTACAGAGATGGAGGCTAGCCCCTCATAGTCAGGATGCATAATATACAATATTTGAATTGGACCTTATGATTACAGAGGAAGCAGGGCTCCCATTAAATAAATGTTAAGCCCAGCCTGCTGTCTCTTTGCCCCCATCAGATGCATTCATTGTGGGAAAGAAATACAAGTAAGAATGTATTTACAAAAGTGTAAAATAGCTCTTTTGGTATACTGCATACACAGGTTTAACAGTATATAGACAGCAGGCATGGCTGCCTACCCTATTTTGTCACATTCACAAGAGGCCCCCTGCAGTGCTTCCTCTGTTCTGTGTCTGGCTAAAGTGTCAATCTTTCCCAAAAAGTGCTTTCATCTCTCCTGAGCCTTCGTCTCCTGGCGGGCTCATCTGTGTTCCTGAGTAGTGAATCTTTTTTCTCAATTTTACTACATTTCATGAGCTGTTTATTAGTGTTCATTATTGATATTAGTGCACATTATAAGTCACGTTTCGACTTGTCACTGAATATTTCTGATTTGCACATTGCAATTTACTTTTCACCATCTCTCTAATTGTATCCCTTTTTACCCAGCTCTAAAGAAGGTCACATCAGATTAGTTATATACAATGGCAGTGCACAGTCTCTCAGGCCTCAGCAGGGTGTTCGGTACAGTAGGTGCAGGCTTGGCGTGGATGAAAGGATAGGAAAAAGATGGGTGCCAGGAACTTTTAAAAAACAATAAGGTTATTTATTGACAGCAATTTAAAACACTTCACAGGTATTAACTCAAACTGTACCTTGACAGAGACTGTGGCAAACATTAACTCTTGAGACTTCATCCATTGATAGGACCTGCAACTACCTAGGGGGAATTACATTATTTATTTATTTATACAACTGTTTTACCAGGAAGTAATACATTGAGAGTTACCTCTTGTTTTCAAGTATGTCCTGGGCACAGAGTTATAAAAATACATGGTTACATTAAAAGAACAGAGGTTATATAGTCAATTCACAAACATTTCATGGACAGAGAGTTGGAAAATTGGGTACAGGGGATAAAGGGCTGGTGAGTTTCAGATTGAAATAGAGAAGCTTTAACATCACCAAACATAAGCAAACGGCTCCCACCATTTTGCTGCGCCAAAGGCTGTCCTCTTTTGGGGCAAAGCAGATGTACACTGGGGGGTTCAGGTCCAATGCAGCCGTGAACACAAAGTTATTTGTCTTCTTGACTCATTAACATTCCAGTGGGTGGGGTTGATGTTCGACAAAGTATAAACAAATGTTAACCCTTAGCACGCTGGTCCTGTGCAGAGGGGAGCAGCATTTGGGGCAACGCAGATGACATGACTTGAGTCCTCATTGAAAGGAGATAGTGGGACCGCTTGCAGGGAGGCTAGGGGACACCGAGTACCTGCTGGATTGATTGATTCAATGTGAATGCAAACACAAACGATGCAGATACCCTTGCTCAGCCTGTGGACTTATGTTTTGGAGAGAGATGCACCGGGGGATAAGACATATGAAATGTTGTAACAGAAAAAGAATCCCTATATGTGGCACACAATCTCTCCAGGACAGATTTGAACAGTAATGATAATAATAATAAACAACGCCGCGGGGTCATGTGACGTGACATCACATGACCCCGTGGCAACATTTGACGCCGGCAAAGAAGGTAAGGGAGGGCGAGAAAACAGGGGGGAGCAGGCAGGGGGCACAGCTCCAAAAGAACCCCAGGTACTAATTAATGAGACATTGCAAGACATTCACCACAACGTTAGTTTCTACAACGGGTTGTGCCTGCCAACTTGAAGCGATAGCTGCAGTGCCCTGCACTATACAGAGGTCTGGATTCCTTCTCCAGAGGTCATCGTCTCCATGTGCACCAACTATGTACAAGTCTGACCAGTCCGGACGCGATTTGAGAATTCAACTATTTTTATTAGTCAGGCAAGTTAGGTGGACCCAGCCCACATTATACTTTTCAGTAACACCTACACACTACAAGACTAAGAGCTCGAACGGAACAGACTGTGTTGGGAAAAGGTACAGTGGGAGGAGGTGGGGGGCAATTTATTATTTGTATGTTTGTGGCGATGGAAGGGTTAATCAGGCCATTAATAAAGGCATTATACCTGGCTGATTAACCCTAACTGGCATTAGGACTGAAGGGTTAACTGTATGTGCACATACTGCTCTGTTTTCCCCTACACCATCCTTCTTGTCCCCATTTTGCAGCTCATTCTCTGGCTGTAGTAAGTGTAGCAAAGGAGGGGAGAAAACGGAGCACTAGATCCACAAGGCTATGCCAAAAAATGCAAGGATGCGTTCCCACAGTGCAGGCTTATTTAATGGGTCAGATAAAAAAAGATACACCAACGCGTTTCGGACTATAACAAGTCCTTTCTCAAGGTGAATAAATTAACCCGTGGACACCTGGACACCTGAAGACCCACTTTTCATCGTGGACACCTTCCCATGTGAGTCTTTCCAGGGTAGTTCTGGACTTTATTTATCATGATTGTTCCTTTCATATAGATGCTTACTACTCATATATCCTTATACCGTGCATTGTGGGATTGTAGTGTTTACATGCATCTTCTGGACATTTCATATGTATATCCTTTATTGGGTTAATCCAGTTTTCTACAATCAAGACATGTGCAGTGTTTGCTGTATTCTTTAGAGCACCATACAACGTTTTCATCATTGTATCTGGCTGTAGTAATAAGGATATATACAAACTGTGCCAATTGGTTTTCAGACACAATATGGCGTTGTGAGCGCTAAACCAAGCGCTGATTGAAGACGCGTGGCTGTGTATGGGAGGGCTGCTTTGAAGCACAGGTATGGCTTTCTAAGCACTCAACCTCGCAATCGCAAGGTCAATTGAATAAGTGGTTTGCGGTTTGAACTGAAGTGGTTTCTGTCAAAATATATCCGCTGCATTGTTAGCTTCATAACTTGAAAGAGGGAAAGTCAATTGACGTGAGAAGCGGGTCAATCCGCGACCCACATCAGAGCCCATTCAATTAAGGAAGCTAACGGGTGACTGGAAGGAGCTAGCACTCTAATTTTTGGAGTGCAGTAGGGAATAAAGAAACCATGCACCCACATATAAAGTTTATTCCAGTGGCACAAGCAGAACATACTTTTATTAATAACATTTATTTAACTTTTTCTTTTTCAGAAAACCTTTTTCTGTCCGCTCGCAATTCATTCTTTGATGTAGCCATCTGCTACAAATACATGAGCTGAGGGTATTTTCCTCTCTGCACTTCAAAGAGCCCCTGCTAAGTGGGAGCCTCTGAGTCTAGTGAAGTCCAGAGTTGAAAAGCCTCGGAGATCCAAAGTGTGAAAGTGGCCGGACTGTTGCTGAGTGCCCGATACCGGTACTCAGCATAGGCCATTCACACTTTGTGACCAAACCCTAGACTGAGCGTTGCCAGGTACGGGGTGGACCCCCAGTATGGTAAACCGCCTGGGTGTCAGGGTGACACATGCGCTTTGCAAACCGGAAAGCCTTTTTTGCCCGTTCTGCAAACTCCGGGCAAATCGGGGATTGGTGGGTTAATTGTTCCCACGGAGGGGATTGTGCTCGCATGTTAGGGATAGAACTGTAAACTCTATAACCATGCCTGCCAAATTATCCCCGGTGTGATTCATGACTTATCCAAGCATTATACACGATTTCGTGCAAGTACAGCGGTAGCGGTTCCAGAACGCAAGGGGTTAAGAACATCGTAAGCAAGAATTTACCCCTACTTCAGGAATTCGTTAGCCCTGGGGACTCTCGAACGAATTCCAACGAACGAGAACGAACTTTTGTTATTTGGCGGAAATATCGGGTCGGCAAGTTGCGCCCTAACCAAAAGGATTGCAATAGAGAGACGTTATTTCTTCAGCTTTCGTACAATGGACAATTTATTTCGTTTCCCCATCCCAGTTTGTGATTATAAAGTGTATTCTGAGGTTGTCGTGTGTTTGTAAATAAATGACCATTTGCCTTGTTGTGCTCAATCGAGACTCCCAAAAATATAAAAAAAATTATAAGTACTGGTCTACTGTGACAATGTTCCTTACCCTCTTACTCAGTAAACTACCCGTTCTTCATCTCAATGTCTGGTTTACATTATTCCAGTAAGGGAATTGTGAGTATGTGTGTATTGAGGGTACAGGTTGTTTCACGCAGGTACCATTGCGCATTTGCTATCCAGGTTCAAACCCCTATCTGCCCTATTCAGTCCCCAACCCCGCTGTCACAGAGCTGGTTACCTCAGGTATATTGATCAGGACACTTATCAACAATTTACGTTGGGGAGAAATCCCTTGGAGGCACTAAACCATGACAAGTAACCTTTTCTCTACTGCCAAAGAGATCAAGTCGCTCACCTCCCTTGCTTCTCCAAGAGGGAAGCTAGAAAGGGACCACTAGTAGCACAATATATTAACAATCACCCAAATTCTAAAAACCTGCTAAATAACATGTATTTTTATTTTGTGATGTGTTTTGATTAAAAAGACACTGTTACCAACAATTATTCTATGTGGGTCTTAACAAATCACTGTATGCATAAGGACTTGTTTGAATCCAAAAAGGGAACAGTCTCACATATGTTTTCCTCTTGTGATCGCTCATCCTTCTAAATACCTGCACAGTCATTTTGCATCCCTTGCTCCACAAGAACATCACGGCTATGATATATAACAAAAAGCATTTTCAGGTAGTTTTGAAGCAGACAAGCAGTGGAAAGCATTTCTGTGAGCAGGTAAATCCAGATATTTGGTTGTGCTACGGGGCTTACCTCTGTTCAGGTATGTGAACAAAATCTGAGGGTCAATGGCAGCCGTCCGCTGAACCCAGTTTTGTATTTTGTACAGCTATTTGCATTTACTCTATAGGATAAGGGAGTCGCAGTCACTATTCCCTACAGAGTTTTTCCTTTTTCATTCTTAATCCCCATTAGCGCTAGAATCTAATTAGGATTCCACATATGTAATATTATGGTTTTAAGGTGTAAGCCGCTTTACTTTGATTGTAAACTCTCCAGAGGGAGGGATTTCCTTTCCTATGTTCTGATTATGTTTGTTGCACTTATTGCATTTCAATTTCCTGTATTGTATTGACCCTTTTGTAAAGCACCGAGTACACCGTGGGTGCTACACAAGTAAAGATATAAATACATACATACGTACGTACATACATACATACATGCATACATACATACCAGAGCGCAAACAGGCACAGTGAGTTATATGTGCAGCACAATACCAGTAAAATGAATGTGTTAAACACAGATGATGCTCAAAACAGTGAATGATGATCTACTCACATTAGGTGGGTAGGACTCAAACTATATATGTGTAGCCCCGGTAAGAAATGGGGGCTACAGTATATATCTTTCTCCTACTGGTGTAAGTCCTGTTAAGGGCAGGCCGCAGGTAGTTATCATGGATTTTCCCTGCTTCAAGCCCTGCCTTGAGTGATAGAGGCAGGCCCCTGACTCTATTGCAGGCCTGAGACAGAGGGGAGGTCCTGCTGACATCATGAGGGGTGGGGTTGACTAAAGTTAGTACTGCCTGCTCCTGTGAGTGGGAAGTCAGTTCTGTCCTGGGAGCAGGAAGTTGAGAGTGCTGAAGTCTGGTGTAGTTTGGAGTCTAAAAGAGAGAGGAGTTATGTCCTGGGAGCACGAGAAGGAGTGCCTGACCTAGAGTCAGGAGGATGTAACAACTACAATTGGAGGAGAAACTCAGAGCCCAGTCTGAGTAGAGCTGATGCAGCTATAGTGGACCAATGCCCCTCACCCTGAGGGGGTGAGGGGGAGAATCTAACCTCAACCAGAGGGTACACTCTGAGGTGAGGATTGGGGTATTGAGGCCCCATCCAGACCATCCTGCTGGGGTACATCCTGGAGTAGAGGAGTGGAGGAATAGACGGGTTTACAATTGGAGCACTGCTACATATGAACTGCTGCTGTTGTAAGGACAATAAAGGACATTGCTATTTTATCTAAGACTGTGTGTGAGATCTGGACCATTCGCCCTGGGACCAGGGCCTCTCTGTAAGGCCCTGGGGCTTATAGAGATGGAGGCGCTGCACCACAAAGACTGCTAAGAAGATGGAGGCATATACCCCAGAATCCTGTCCCTGATGTCCCCAATACCAACGCGGGAGACTCAGGCCCTCCTGTTCCAAGCAGGTATGCACCACCATATACATGTAGCCAGCCCTCACTACACCCTAGAGGTACATATAAACAAAAAAGAAATATAATGCTCACTGTATTAATAATGTGAATGTAATATGATTGTGCTTTACACGTCTAGAATGACGGTGGGTGCAACCGATGAGCCAAAATTAACGTAAATTAACAACAGTTGGGAGGTTGTGCCATTAATTCCCTGAGTGCCAAATTTTCTTTTTTACTGATGTTATACCGCATGTGTTTTTTTGTTTTCATTCTTTCTAAATCCCTTGTAACCAGGTTGGTGAAAACCTCAACCTGAGGACAGAGTGACATAAAGGGGGTAAACTTGCTTTTAAGTTTGCAATTAGAAAACGGACCTTCTCTTTTGTCTGGTGGGCATTCGTTATCGTCCAATAGTGACATAAGATTCTGAACATTGGTCTGGTCGGATGCTGCGAGGCCAGTATTATCAATTTCACGCCGTGATTTTATGGCGTGAAACTTATGCAGGAGGAGTTTGCGGGAAAACAAATTTAAGTCCTTTACCCACTCAAAGAGATTAAAGTCCTTGGTGGGAGAAAAGGATAATCCCTTCTCTAATAGTGAAACATGATCACTTGTGAGATTGATTTTAGAGAGATTAAAGATCTTTAGTTTCCCATTATCCGCTGCTATTAAATCTACTTTTTGCGCTGGCCTCTGCCTGCTTTTTCCTTTTTTGTTATTGCCCCCTCGTCTTGTTGATCTCTTACGAGGGGGTATTCCAAAAAAGCAATAGTATTGGTATCAGTTGGAGAGATCCCACTTGTTGAGGGGGATGGGGCAGATATTAAATGTTAATAAATGTTAAGTTTTAATTGCCAAGGAGTGCACTCCTTAATGAGCCTCTAGTTGTTAGGCGTCGGCAACAAATATGCCTTCACCTCCCAACTGTTGTTAATTTACCCTAGAGGTACAATCTGTGTCCGGGGGGTGAGCATGGGTTACATATGAATCCTTAACAGTAGCTTGATAACGGATATGCAATGATCGTCATGATTAATACATGAAAATACAAAATACAAGAGAGAAGGGTGTAGTGTGATACTGTATTGAATTCAAATACACAGGACTGTACAGGTTACACTCACAATTAGCCCACAGGGCATAAAGGGTCTGAAAGAAAGCTGACCACTCCAGCCTTCCTTTCAGTGCTGTGGATGCATGAGTCCTCTGTGTCAGCATGTGACAGCACAACACTCAGGTCTCAGTCTCTTCCGCATCTCCACAGCCACCAAACGGAGAATGACTTGAGGAGTCTCTTAAAGTAGCCCAATGCATTTCCCTTCTGAGAGCTTCATCAGAGGCTGTAGTAGTTCATATGTGCACGTTCCCTGATTTTTTAAAGTCCCACAGTGATGACATCATCACCATAATTGCCAATCTCAGTATATTAACCCCGGAGGGCTACAAAAATCGATACAAGCAATTCACTGATTTAAGGGAGCATAAGCATAACATCACAGTTAATCCCATTAATAAAACATAATGATATAAAAAAATAACCTGAAAAGTAACTTTAATAAACTAAGTATATCAATTAAAAATTGGATTCAAAATCTACTATATATTTCTGAAAGCATTGTATGTATGTATGTATGTTTCCCTGGTGTGTTCCCTGTCCCTAGCGGCAATCTCATTGGTCCCTTGCCCCGCCCGCCCCCGCCCGCCCCCACACACCTCTCATTGGCCTCACACACTCACACCACCCCCTTGGCCCGCCCCCCACACCTCTCATTGGCCTCACACACTCACACCACCCCCTTGGCCCGCCCCCCACACCTCTCATTGGCCTGACACACTCACACCACTGTTTCAAGGCCCCATTGGCCCGCCCCCGCACACCTCACCACTGCCTCACTCTCCCAGCCCTCACTGAGCTTTGGGAACGCACCTAACTCTCACTGCTCTGGGAGACGACGCTTCACAGCTCTCATCTCTGAACGCACTTAAACCCTCTCACCTCTCAACGCACTAAACCCTCACCGGCTGCTACCACCAAAAGGAATCAGGTACAGACTCTCTATATATATTGTGTAAGTACCTGAAAACCGCAGGAAACAACACAACTCACCTTCAGCCTCATGCGACACACTGCTTCACCGGAAAAATAAAGCCTTCCTGTCGGCACCAAATTAATTCATATACCTTGCAACACAACACTCCAAAAACACTCCGGTCGCGGAAAATACAAAATGGCCGCCGCATCAACGCATCTTCACCCCTTCACCCCGCGGGACAGGAGATGGGAGGGGGGATGCCCCTCCGGTCACCGCTCCCCCCTGTCACCGCGTGACAGGAGATGGGAGGGGGGATGCCCGTCCGGTCCCGGCTTCCCCCTGTCACCGCGTGACAGCCCACGGGACAGGAGATGGGAGGGGGGATGCCCCTCCGGTCACCGCTCCCCCCTGTCACCGCGTGACAGCCCGCGGGACAGGAGATGGGAGGGGGGATGCCCCTCCGATCCCGGCTCCCCCCTGTCACCGCGTCACAGCCCGCGGGACAGGAGATGGGAGGAGGGATGCCCCTCCAGTCCCGGCTTCCCCTTGTCACCGCGTGACAGCCCGCGGGACAGGAGATGGGAGGGGAGATGCCCCTGCGGTCCCCGCTTCCCCCTGTCACCGCGTGACAGCCCGCGGGACAGGAGATGGGAGTGGGGATGCCCCTCCGGTCACCGCTCCCCCCTGTCACCGCGTGACAGGCCGCGGGACAGGAGATGGCAGGGGAGATGCCCCTCCGGTCCCGGCTTCCCCTGTCACCGCGTGACAGCCCGCGGGACAGGAGATGGGAGGGGGGATGCTCCTCCGGTCCCGGCTTCCCCCTGTCACCGTGTGACAGCCCGCGGGACAGGAGATGGGAGGGGGGATGCCCCTCCAGTCCCCGCTTCACCTTCTCCCCACCGTTGTCCCCGCTGCCTGCGCAGGAGGAGGGGGGGGGAGCAGGTGTTGGTGCTGGTGTGTGAGTGTGTGTGAGTGTGAGTAAGTGTGTGTAAATGTCTGTGAGTGTGTGAAAGTGTGTGTAAGTGTCTGTGACTGTGTGAAACTGTGTGTAAGTGTCTGTGACTGTGTGTGAGTGTGTGTAACTGTGTGTAAGTGTCTGTGAGTGTGTGACAGTGTGTAACAGTGTGTGTGAGTGTGTGAGAGTGTGTGTAAGTGTGTGAGAGTGTGAGAATGTGTGTGAGTGTGTGTAAGTCTGTGTAAGTGTCTGTGACTGTGTGAAAGTGTTTGAAAGTGTGTGTAAGTGTGTGTAAGTGTGTGTAAGTGTCTGTGAGTGTGTGTAAGTATCTGTGAGTGTGTGTAACTGTGTGTAAGTGTGTGTAAGTGTGTGAAAGTGTGTGTAAGTGTGTGTAAGTGTGTGTGAGTGTGTGTGAGTGTGTGTAAGTGTGTGTAAGTGTCTGTGACTGTCATAACATTCACATGACATTAACAGTTTACAATACAACATTTACACATACTTATTCACGGTTCACATCCCGGGCAACGCCGGGTCTCTCAGCTAGTAAAATATAAAATTGCCTACTTGAGAGAAAAAATTGTAAGAATCATGAATACATGAAACAACAAAATTTAGTTCAAGGAAATGTCAAAAGTGAAATAAACTTATCAGAAAGTTATCTGATCACACAAAGTCAATGTGGTATAGTAGTATTGACCAAAGCTAAAAGGATACCCAAAAAAGGAAATGAGAAATGAAAGATGAGGTGGAAGTTCAGGGGAATCTAAAAAAATATATATATCTCCAAAAAATTTAATAATAAAAAAACAACATTGTCAGACTTTTGTAAATAACTCCCTTAGTCAGTGGCGTCCATTGTATCAGTTGTCCAAGAGTTGCTGCAGAAGACCTAATCTATTTTATGATAACGCTTTCCTGGCAGCTAGTTCTATCGATAAAATGTTGTCACTATGCAAACCAAGGGTACATAATACCAAAGCTCAAGGGTCTATAGTTTGTTTTGGTATTCCGATTTGAGATTTTCCCTGCAAGAACTGTGACCTTGGTCCAAAACCTCTTTATCGTTCCTTAGTTCCAAACACAATTTACAAATATTGCTAGTTGGTGTCCGCATATGGGACAGCTTATGCCAATATCTTATTTTGTGCAGGGTTTACTAAAGCCATATGTAATAAATAAGTTATATTTCATATATTTGAATAGAGGGAGTGATTAGCTAATTTTATTTACAACATTTAATGACAGGTCTTAGACAGGAAAATACTGGTTTTGCCTAATTATAAGGCAAGGATTTTTTCAATAAAGTTAAATTGAAAAGTACATACTATACTCGCCTTATAAGCAGGCCCTATCCACTTTGCAAGTCGGATGCAGGAGGTACTGTAGGAGGGTAAAACGAAGGAAGCTCCACCTTGGAGACCTGATGCAGCCATGTTGCTTGTGTCAGGAAGCTCAAACTGAGAGAAACACAGAGACACAGCCACAGAGAGAGACAGACAGACACAGAGACAGAGAGAGACACAGGGGCCTGTAGAGGGAGAGGGGGGTTGGCCCGGTATTAAAGGGGTTGCACCCCATATGGCCACCCCCTGACCTCACCAGGGAGGTATGGGGTTAACTGGACTGCGGTCCAGGAAGGTGGTTTACACCTTTTCATGTCATGAAAATGTATGTTCCCCTGTTCCCATGTTTCATTATAATCCTGTATTTTAAAGATGTTTTAAAGTGCATTTCTGTATCTCCAGTTCTGGAGGTCGCAGAGAGTTGATATTTGGCCAATATGTGAAGTCACTGTAGGCATTAAAAACTGGCAAATTTCGACCCACTGAGCCCACCAGAATGGAACTTATTAATATGTGTAGATATTAAAGTCTATATGTATGGTATTTTGGATCTGCTCTGAAAATGCAGACCCCATCTGCTATGCTAATAGGTCATGAAGGGCAGCCGGCTGATTGAGCCTAAGCACTGTGATCAAAAGTTAACTGCCCTGATTGTTTACACTAAGTACTAATCAACAGACCAAGTACTAATCAACAGACTCTGCCACTTTAATTGTTACCTGAGGGTGGAGAATCATCAAACTGGAGTGGTTTTAAGTGTTATGTCTACACCTACACACAATGCAGATACTTCATTTGATAGACTGGTCGTCGACCCTGATTTAATTATGGGGCTACCCATAGAGTCCCAGTACACATGGGCTTTAGCTGAGGGGCATGGGTTAATCTGTGTCTCCACATTAGGGATTGTATACAGATAATTGTTCACCAATAGTCTGTATTCAATGTTAAGAATAGGGTTACACAGGTATATAAACTGTGTCAACCCTACAGTTTTTAGTTGTGCTTCTGATTCCACCTGGAATGTCACCGGATTGCTGGAGAATTGCTAGCTGATACTTCTCCATCCCCCAACCCTAAGTAAGTGTTACCTTCTTGTCTGTTAATTGTATTATATTGCTGTGTTCACCTTATTTAAGGAATAAATTATATTTTATTATATCTAAGCCTCGTTCAGTTCAACCCAGATATTTGGTGTTCATTATATCTTGTCATAAGCTACCGTGACAAGCTCTATAATTAACTGGTGGCAGCGGCGGGATTGAACTGAACCTATATTACAGTGTTCTGTGGGACTCTGTCATATAGTGGGAACTCGAGAGTAATTGCGAGTTCCTGGGGCTAAAGATATTGAACACACAGTAGTGCAACAGTTAACACAAGTTGTAACACCACCTCACTGCTGCGACCATGAGCGAGGCTGAAGGCTCAACCAACATGAGGACCCGAGCTCAGCTGAAGGATAAGTGCCATGAATATGGACTGCCCTATGAGAACCAGGAGGTTGCAGACATGGTTGACGCAATCGGTGACTATGAAGCCCGGCTTGCAGAGCCTCAGGATACGGCTCAGCTTGCCCTTATACAGCCACCCGGAGATCAGGGAAGGAACCCAGTGCCGGGGCGGCAGAATCTCGGGGAGGTAACGAGTGCACCTCCCGGGAGCAGTGCAACAGGAGGGGTACTGGTTGCTGCGGCTACCAGTCCGTTCACCCCTGAAATGTTGGCACTGATTACTGCATGGGGAGACAGAGGGACACCGGAGGAGCGGCTGCAGTTTATCACTATGGCAGTGAACAGACCCGCTTATTGCCCCCCTGTCCAACCCAACAACGATGAACTCAAACTGGATCAGCATAGTCTCACCAAGTTCGTGGAAGGTACTGATCAGATCGACAGTTTTCTAAAGAACTTTGAGACACAGTGTTGGCGGTACAAAGTGCTTCCCCAGCATAGGGTTGCACGTTTGGACCCCTTACTGTCCGGCTTGGCTAAGCAGACGATGATGGCGCTTCCAGATGAGTATGCTGATGACTATGAACACCTGAAAGAACTGTTACTGTTTCAGTATGGTTTTACCCCTGAAGCCTACCGGGGTAAATTCCGGCAGGAAGAGAGGCAGCCCCAGGAGTCCTATGTTACCTACGTGACCTGCATGGCTTTGTATGGGATACGCTGGGTGGAGGGCTATGAGGCACGGACTTACCTCATCTTTCAGGAGCAGCTCATGCAGCAGTGCCCGCCAGCGGTGAGGGCTTGGGTGTACGACAAGAAGCCCAAGACTTACCAGGAGGCGGCGAGGCTTGCAGACGACTTTGTGGCCAGCCGAGCCCTGATGACCGCCAAAGCAGTAGCCAAGGCGGTGGCACCGGCCAGAAAGTCTGCCAATACCCCCCAATGGACTCAGAGGCCGCCTGCGGGCAGCAGTCCACTGAAGGCGGGGGAGCTCCGGCACGAGCGCCGGTGCTACAACTGCAACCGCCCTGGTCACATCAGACCAGATTGCCCGGAACCCCTGCGTTCCGGTGGACCCCATCAGGGGCAATGCACCCCAGCTGCAAAGCCGGTAGCTCGTGTGCAGGTGGCTTCCACCAAAGACTCCGGACCGGTCATGGAACCAACGCCCAGCGAGACGTCCCATGCAACGCCTGTCCGGTTTCATCGGTGCCTACAGCCAGGAGCGGAGGACCTCTCAGCGCGGACCTGCAGCAGACGGACGGCCGGAGCAGACATCTCACCCCGGTCACAGTCGGTGACCGGCAAGCAGTCGGCTTGATGGATTCAGGAGCTGCAGTGACCCTGGTCCGACCTGATATGGTCCGGCCAGAGGAATATGGTCCGGCCCTGCGATACAGATCACTGTGGCCGACGAAGAGCCAAGTTTCCTGCTAGTGGCCAGAATCTTTTTGGATTGGGGGGAGGGCCAGGGTGTGCAGAAGGTGGGGGTTTTACCTGGTTTGGATGCCGATGTTCTTCTTGGCAACGATCTGGGACCGATGACCTGCACATATGACGGAGTGCTCAAGCCCGCTGCAGTGACGGCGGTTACCCGAGCCAGACAGCGGCAATGGTGGTGGCGCCAGTCCCCCAGCCTTTGGGACCAACGTTAGCGGAGGGCGCAGAGGAGCCCGGGGAAGTAAGCCAGGATCAGTTGCAAGCACCGACTGACTTACTGTTTCCCCTCACCCTTCCCCATTCTCCAGACAATGACATGACTGGGGTGTGATGTAGAACCCAGTGACTTGGAACGGCGCTAAAACAACAATTATAATGTGAAGAAAAAATATATATAAAGAAATAATAAGGTGTAGCTAAAATATTCTCAACCTTCACAGGGAATATGTACTGATTCCCTTACAAGTAGTTAGGATCCGGGGTAGGAAGGGAGCTCCCTTCCTACCCTGGATCCTAATGACTGGGGGGTGGCCAGAATTAGGAGCCCAGTTTAGGGAGGCAGTGAAGACAGACCCTACCCTGGCCGGCGTGAGACTTCGGGCGTCCGAATCTCAGGCAGGGGAAGGCACTGAGCACTGCCTATGGTATAAGGGACTCCTGTATAGAGAAGAAGGGAACCCAGGGATAGAGGGGGGATTGACCGGTAAGCGACCACTAGCAGTGCCCGAGGGGTGCCGACAGCAACTGTTACGGGTAGCTCATTCTATTCCATTAGCGGGAATCAGGGGGTCAACAGAACGCGAGCCCGGTTATTACAGCGTTACTACTGGCCGGGGGCATCTCGAGATGTGGGCAATTTCTGCCGCTCTTGTGATGCCTGCCAGCGAGTGGGTAAGGCGGTAGACCATGTGAAGGTACCCCTGAAATCCATACCGATAATAGGGGAACCCTTCCAGAAAGTAGCGATGGATCTTGTAGGACCCCTTATGATTCCTAGCAGGTCAGGGAAGCGCTACATCCTCACGGTGGTGGATTTTGCCACCCGGTACCCTGAGGCGGTAGCGCTTGGCACCATAGTTGCCAAGACAGTGGCAGCACCTTTGCTGAACATTTTTTCTAGGGTAGGTTTCCCTAGCGAGATCCTAACCGATCAGGGGTCGCAGTTCATGAGGGAACTGTTACATTGTCTCTGGGATGCATGCAGTGTACAGCACCGGCGCACTACCCCTTACCATCCCCAGTCAAACGGATTATGTGAGAGGTTTAACGGTACCCTGAAGCAGATGCTTCGGACCTCTATAGAGGCGGAGTGGAAAGACTGGGAGATTCATTTACAGCACTTGCTGTTTGCCTACCGATAGGTACCGCAGGAATCTACAGGCTATTCCCCCTTCGAGCTACAATATGGCCGCAGGGTACGTGGACATCTGGATCTATTCCGTGTGGGATGGGAAGGGGAGGCTACTGTTACTGATGCTTCAGTGATCCAGTATGTAGTAGATCTTCGAGACCGGTTAGAGATGCTCATGGGGGTGGCCCAGGGCCACCTCAGGGCCGCTCAGACCAAGCAAAAGCAATAGTATGACCGGAATCCCCGTAGCAGGGAATTCATCCCAGGACAGCAGGTGCTTGTTCTCAAACCCACTCGGGGGAACAAGTTGATGGCTGCCTGGTCGGGACCGTACCCCGTTATCCGAAAGGTAAATGAGTACAACTACATTGTACAGGTAGAGCCTGAGAGGCATAAGACATATCACGTCAATATGCTGAAAGAATACAGAGCACCGAGTATGGGAGCAGTAATGGCCATTTGTAGCCCACTGCTGGATGATCTGGCGAGCAATGCTCTGCCTGATCTCCTAGGGGAGGCTAGGCAGGGAAACACTGTGGAGCAGGTAGAGATAGAGGCACAGTTTAGTGCTAGGCAGCAGGTAGAAGCCAGGGACATGCTAGATAAGTTTAGGGCCCTCTTCACTGACATGCCAGGGACCACACATCTCACAAAACACCCAGTGCACACAGGGGATCTGCAGCCTCTGCATATATAGAGTGTCAGCAGAGGTCAAGACCAATATGGAAAGGGAGATAGAGGAGATGCTGACCCTAGGGGTAATTACTCCGTCCCAGAGTCCTTGGGCAAGCCCGGTAGTTCTAGTCCCTAAGAAGGACAAGATCACCCGGTTTTGTGTGGACTACCGCTTGCTCAACGCTGGGACGGTGTCAGGTGCCTATCCCATGCCCCGCATGGATAAGTTACTGGATGAACTCCCCGGGGCAAAGTATCTGACTACTATGGATTTGAGCAAAGGCTATTGGCAAATCCCACTGACCATGGAGGCTAGGGAGAAGTCAGCATTCATCACTCCAAGTGGCCTCTATGAGTTTTTGGTGATGCCATTTGGGATGAAGAATGCCCCGGCTACCTTCCAACGCCTGGTCAATAGGTTACTGGAAGGGATGCAGAGCTGTTGCAGGGCTTACTTAGATGACTTTGCTGTCATTAGTAAGTCCTGGGACTCCCACTTAGGACATGTAGCTGCGGTGTTTGATAGGATCAGGGAGGCTGGGCTTATCTTGAAACCCACTAAGTGTATGGTAGGGATGGCAGAGGTCCTGTACTTAGGGCACAGGGTGGGTGGAGGGCACCTCAAACTAGAGCCAGCCAAGGTAGAAGCCATAGTTCAGTGGCCTGTTCCAAAAACCAAGAAACAGGTCATGGCATTTATGGGCACCGCAGGGTACTATAGGAAGTTTGTCCCACAGTACAGCGCCGTGGCCAAACCCCTGACTGATTTGACTAGGAAGCAACTGCCTGTGCTTATCACCTGGACTCCTGCCTGTGAAACTGCTTTCCAGGCACTGAAAACTGCGCTTTGTGGGGCCCCCATACTGGCTGCCCCGGACTATACCAAACATTTCCTTATACAGACTGATGCCTCCGACTGTGGCATTGGGGCTGTGTTGAGCCAAGTGGTGTACCTCAGCCGAAAACTATTCCCCAGAGAGGTGGCCTATGCCACCATTGAGAAAGAGTGCTTGGCCATTGTGTGGGCACTCAAAAAACTCCAGCCCTATGTGTATGGAAGGGCTTTCACGGTCCTCACAGACCACAACCCCCTGAGTTGGCTGCAGAGGGCATCAGGGGAGAATGCCAAGTTGCTAAGGTGGAGCTTGGCCTTGCAAGAGTTTGAATTTACCATTCAGCACAAAAAGGGTAGTGAAAACAGCAATGCTGATGGACTTTCACGTCAAGACTATCCCTCTGAGACTGAGTTCATTAATGGTGCCAGCAGTGCCCCACTCCCCGTTAGGGCCAGTGGGCCACAGGTCACTGTGACAGAGTGAAGTCAACTCCTATCAGTTACGCCTGGGAGACATATGTCTGAGTGCTTCATCCAGCACTCATAAGGGTTAACTCAGGTGGAAGTTAGGAAATCAGGAGGCAAGCTGACACCTGTTAGCCAGGAAGGTAGAAAAGGATCTTGTGACTGACAGTAGCTGGCTCTCTCAGACCAGAGCACATGGATATGTGCTGTTAGCCAGACAGATACATCAAACTGCTTACTGCAACCAAAGTAAGACTTTTTCATTTGTTTTTCTAACTGCTTAAAAGACTCTTATGGTTTGGTTCTGGTTTAGCCAGCCAGCCTGCTAGCTAGGCCTGCTGTGTTAGTCAGTCCTCCCAGTGTGGAGCAGGATTTGTTTGTTTAAAGGGACAGTGTACCCGCATGTTATGTTGCTGTGGAGAAATAAAGCCACTGAACGTTTTCATTTACCCTGAAACTACACGTGTGGACTGTTCCCTGACCTCAGCTACAGGCCGTCCTGCCACAGGTGGTGTCAGAAGTGGGATCTTGGAGGGCCCCTGTATCTGAAGGGCCACACAAAAAAAAAATGGAGAAATTTTTTTCTCAGTTCCTTGAGCAACAGCTCCAGCTAGCAGAGAAACAAGCTGAGCGACAGGCCCAGAAAGATGAGCGACAGGCCCAGCAAGATGAGCAACAGGCCCGACGGGAGGAAAAGCTACTCCAACTGCTAGTTGAAGGCCCAGCCCCAGGCAGACCAGCTATTCCAAATAACCCACCGGTGATGCTGCCTAAAATGAAGCCAACCGAAGACCCAGAGGCATTTCTCCTCACTTTTGAAAGGGTAGCCACGGCCCACGGCTGGACAGTTGATCGCTGGGTAACAACTCTGGCTCCACTCCTCATAGGGGAAGCTCAGGCAGCCTACCAGGCTCTTCCAGCAGACGAGGCCATGGACTATCAGAAACTAAAGGCTGCTATTCTGGATCGCCTAGGCCTCACTCCAGAGACCTACCGACAGCGGTTCCGGACAGTCAAATATGCAAACAAAGACAGACCCCGGGTCGTAGCCCACCGCTTAGTAGACTTATGTACCAGGTTGATACAACCAGAGAAGCATACCAAGGTAGAGATCCTTGAACAGTTTGTGCTCGAGCAGTCCATACAGATACTGCCCCCCTCCTCCCGCTCCTGGGTAAAAAGACACGGTGCATTTTCCCTGGATTCAGCGGTCCGCTTGGTGGAAAACTTCCTGGGCGACGACACCCAAGAGGATAGCTGGGAACGGTCTGTGCAAACTCCAGTTGCTTCCGGTGATGCTAGAGGCAAGAGAGCAGACAATCGAGGGGTCTACAACCCGCCAGCTCGGGAGATCCAGTCAACCCGATCGGAACACCCTTTCCCATCTCGGAGGGTTCCTGGTACAAACTCCCGCAGAGACGCCCGTCCCGGGTCCGAGGCCATTGGATCACTCAAGGGAGGCCGCCACCCACAGTAATCCCCGAGAACCTGGACTCCTGTCACCCATCCGGTGGAGAGGATACCACCACAACCAGAAGGGAGGATCCCATCCAACAGCGGAGAGGTCCAAACACCGAGCCCCGTCGAGTGCTTCCGCTGACGACCGAGTTTGCGGACTCTGGAGATGAGGAGATGGACTGTTCATATGGCAGAACCACTGCCACAGCTTGTCTCCGAGGGGACCACAATCCGTGGGTAGTCCCAGCATCTCTGGAGGGGAAAATAGTAAAAGCCATGCTGGACTCGGGATCTGGAAAAACCCTGATCCTAGAGGGCCTAATTCCAAGCAACAGACTATCCTATGACTCTCCTTGGAATATCGAATGTATCCATGGGGATACAAAGAGATACCCGACGGCGAACGTTTTACTGCGTATCAAGGATCAAGAGACTAGCCTACTAGTGGGAGTTGCTCCTTGGCTACCTGCTCCTGTTCTACTTGGCCGAGACTGGCCCTACTTTGAAACATTGTTGGCCTCTACTCCTACGGAGCCTACTTCTCTGGTACCAGAGAAGCCCGGAGACTTGTTTCCTTTTTCCCCAGAGATTTCCCCCCGTAGACACCACGTCCCAAAGACACGTAAACAGAGACGTGCAGAAAAAGAGGACTGGTTAAAAAAGGCTGGGACTCTTGGTAACATTAGTCAGCCCAAAGGACTGCAGGTCATGGCCGGGGATGACCAGGGTGGGGAACAGATAGATACGGGAAATTTGCCAGACCTGGATCTTCCTGACTTCCGTCAGAGGCAGAGGGAAGACCCAGCTCTGGCTAGACAATATGAGAAGGTGGTACAGGTCAACAACAAGATAATGGATGAACAAGGTGTAAGAGTGTTTCCACATTTTGAACTGTTGAATGACATCCTATATCGTGTGAATAAGGTTACACAAACAGGGGAGGTCATTCGACAGATGCTAGTCCCTAAGGGGTTAATTAAAACAGTGTTCACCCTAGCCCATACTCTCCCATGGGGTGGTC
This sequence comes from Ascaphus truei, assembly GCF_040206685.1. Lineage (NCBI taxonomy): Eukaryota > Metazoa > Chordata > Amphibia > Anura > Ascaphidae > Ascaphus > Ascaphus truei. The sequence goes on from NC_134483.1 coordinate 372,122,396, forward strand.
ATTTGGGCAGAGATAAGACCACGGACCGCATCTCGTCCCGGTTTTACTGGCCAGGCATACATGGTGACATCATGAAACTATGTGAGACATGTCCTGAATGCCAGTTAACTAGCCAAAAGGGACAGAAGCTGGCTCCCTTGGTCCCTCTGCCCTTGGTAGCCGTCCCATTCGAGAGAATTGGGGTAGATCTGGTCGGACCTTTAGAACCCTCTGCGAAGGGACATAAATTTATACTCGTTGTTGTAGATTATGCCACCAGATATCCTGAGGCCTTCCCTCTGAGATCAGCCACTGCTAAACAGGTTGCCCACAGGCTGTTAGAACTGTTCTCTAGGGTAGGACTTCCCCAAGTAATGTTAACTGACCAGGGAACAAATTTCATGGCAAAGTTAATGCAGGATGTCCTGAAGTTATTGGAGGTAAAATCCGTCCGGACCTCAGTCTACCATCCTCAGACTGATGGATTGGTAGAGAGGTTTAACCGTACTTTAAAAACCATGCTTAGGAAGTTTGTGGACACTGAAAAGCGAGCTTGGGATGAACTTCTCCCTTTCCTGTTGTTTGCGGTACGAGAAGTTCCCCAATCATCCACGGGCTTCTCCCCGTTTGAGTTCCTATATGGACGCCAACCTCGGGGTATTCTCGACCTACTGAAGGAATCCTGGGAGGAGGAGCCCTCCCCCTCCAAGAATACCCTTCAGTATGTCATAGACCTTAGAAACCGCCTAGACATGATAGGTCAGTTTGCTAAGGAAAACCTCAAATCTGCTCAAGAACGTCAAGAGAGGCAGTACAACCAAAATGCTCGCTTGAGGGTATTCCAACGTGGGGACCAAGTGATGCTACTACTACCGACATCAGAGAGTAAACTCCTTGCGAAGTGGCAGGGTCCTTTCCAAGTTCTCCGCCGCACCGGGGAGGTGAACTATGAGATCTCTCAACTAGGGTCCAGGAAGGGTAAACAAATCTACCACGTGAACCTCCTGAAACCCTGGAAAACTATGAGATCGCTGTTCATCCACCCTCGGGAAGAAGAGACGGATTTGGGTCCTCAGCTTCCAAAGGGTAGTACGTACAATGACCATCAGGTTCCCATGGGAGGGCAGTTAACAACGGAACAAAGGTCAGACCTACTAGAATTATGTGACCAGTACCCAGATATTTTTTCGGAGCTGCCAGGGCAGACTGATTTAGTGTCCCATAGGATTGAGACAGAACCTGGCGTAAAAGTACGGTCCCGTCCCTATAGATTGCCAGAGGGCCGAAAAGACCTGGTAGAGAGGGAGATAATAGACATGTTGGAATTGGGCGTGATTGAGGAGTCCCACAGCGAATGGTGTAGCCCTATCGTGTTGGTTCCTAAACCAGATGGGAAGGTGAGGTTTTGCGTGGATCTGCGAAAGGTAAATGCTGTATCCAGATTTGATGCATATCCAATGCCTAGGGTGGATGAATTGCTTGACTCGCTTGGTAAAGCAGAGTATATCTCCACTCTAGATCTCACGAAAGGATATTGGCAGATACCGCTAGCGGAAGAATCCAAATGCAAAACTGCCTTCGCCACCCCTCTCGCTTTATACCAATTCGTCACTATGCCATTTGGGTTACATGGGGCTCCAGCCACGTTCCAAAGGTTAATGGACAAGGTACTACGACCCCATAGGGCATATGCCGCGGCCTACTTGGATGACATTGTCATCTATAGCAGACACTGGCAGTCTCATATAAAAAGATTAAGGGCAGTCCTAACGTCCTTAAGAGAAGCAGGGCTCACTGCAAATCCAAAAAAATGTGCCCTGGGTAAATCCACTACAAAGTACTTGGGCTATGCCGTTGGGGGAGGGATAGTAAGGCCACTAGCTAGCAAGGTGGCCGCCATAAAGGAAGTCCCCACCCCACAGACAAAGACACAAGTCCGCTCCCTTTTGGGGTTAGCAGGGTATTACCGGCGGTTTATCCCCAATTTTTCAGAAATATCTGCACCCCTAACAGATCTGACAAAAAAGAGTGCCCGACCCAAGTTAAATCGTCTTGGGAGTGCCAAGATGCCTTTGACATGCTAAAAAAGTGCCTGTCAGAGGGCCCCGCTCTTCGGAGCCCAGATTTTAAAGAGCCCTTCATCATCCAGACGGATGCCTCAGAGGTAGGACTGGGAGCAGTGCTGTCTCAGCAATTTGATGGTGTTGAACACCCCATACTGTTCATCAGCCGGAACCTGTTCCCAAGGGAAGTGAGGTATTCCGTTATTGAGAAGGAGTGCCTCGCTGTAAAATGGGCAATTGAGGCCTTGAGACATTATGTTGCCGGAGTACACTTCACCCTGGTCACTGACCATGTGCCCTTGAAGTGGTTAAACACCATGAAGGACACGAATCCAAGGTTGACCAGGTGGTATATGGCCCTCCAACCCTTCTCTTTTGATATTCAGCATAGACCTGGAAAGGACCATGTAAATGCTGATTTTTTGTCAAGAGAAGGAGTGGAGGGTCGAGCTTCAGCCGTGTGGGACACTAGCCACACACAAACAGGGGAGGTATGTGACAGAGTGAAGTCAACTCCTATCAGTTACGCCTGGGAGACATATGTCTGAGTGCTTCATCCAGCACTCATAAGGGTTAACTCAGGTGGAAGTTAGGAAATCAGGAGGCAAGCTGACACCTGTTAGCCAGGAAGGTAGAAAGGGATCTTGTGACTGGCAGTAGCTGGCTCTCTCAGACCAGAGCACATGGATATGTGCTGTTAGCCAGACAGATACATCAAACTGCTTACTGCAACCAAAGTAAGACTTTTTCATTTGTTTTTCTAACTGCTTAAAAGACTCTTATGGTTTGGTTCTGGTTTAGCCAGCCAGCCTGCTAGCTAGGCCTGCTGTGTTAGTCAGTCCTCCCAGTGTGGAGCAGGATTTGTTTGTTTAAAGGGACAGTGTACCCGCATGTTATGTTGCTGTGGAGAAATAAAGCCACTGAACGTTTTCATTTACCCTGAAACTACATGTGTGGACTGTTCCCTGACCTCAGCTACAGGCCGTCCTGCCACAGGTGGTGTCAGAAGGGGGATCTTGGAGGGCCCCTGTATCTGAAGGGCCACAAAAAAAAAAAAAAAATGGAGAAATTTTTTTCTCAGTTCCTTGAGCAACAGCTCCAGCTAGCAGAGAAACAAGCTGAGCGACAGGCCCAGCAAGATGAGCGACAGCCCCAGCAAGATGAGCAACAGGCCCGACGGGAGGAAAAGCTACTCCAACTGCTAGTTGAAGGCCCAGCCCCAGGCAGACCAGCTATTCCAAATAACCCACCGGTGATGCTGCCTAAAATGAAGCCAACCGAAGACCCAGAGGCATTTCTCCTCACTTTTGAAAGGGTAGCCACGGCCCACGGCTGGACAGTTGATCGCTGGGTAACAACTCTGGCTCCACTCCTCATAGGGGAAGCTCAGGCAGCCTACCAGGCTCTTCCAGCAGACGAGGCCATGGACTATCAGAAACTAAAGGCTGCTATTCTGAATCGCCTAGGCCTCACTCCAGAGACCTACCGACAGCGGTTCCGGACAGTCAAATATGCAAACAAAGACAGACCCCGGGTCGTAGCCCACCGCTTAGTAGACTTATGTACCAGGTGGATACAACCAGAGAAGCATACCAAGGTAGAGATCCTTGAACAGTTTGTGCTCGAGTAGTTCATACAGATACTGCCCCCCTCCTCCCGCTCCTGGGTAAAAAGACACGCTGCATTTTCCCTGGATTCAGCGGTCCGCTTGGTGGAAAACTTTCTGGGCGACGACACCCAAGAGGATAGCTGGGAACGGTCTGTGCAAACTCCAGTTGCTTCCGGTGATGCTAGAGGCAGGAGAGCAGACAATCGAGGGGTCTACAACCCGCCAGCTCGGGAGATCCAGTCAACCCGATCGGAACACCCTTTCCCATCTCGGAGGGTTCCTGGTACAAACTCCCGCAGAGACGCCCATCCCGGGTCCGAGGCCATTGGATCACTCAAGGGAGGCCGCCACCCACAGTATTCCCCGAGAACCTGGACTCCTGTCACCCATCCGGTGGAGAGGATACCACCACAACCAGAAGGGAGGATCCCATCCAACAGCGGAGAGGTCCAAACACCGAGCCCCGTCGAGAGCTTCCGCTGACGACCGAGTTTGCGGACTCTGGAGATGAGGAGATGGACTGTTCATATGGCAGAACCACTGCCACAGCTTGTCTCCGAGGGGACCACAATCCGTGGGTAGTCCCAGCATCTCTGGAGGGGAAAATAGTAAAAGCCATGCTGGACTCGGGATCTGGAAAACCCCTGATCCTAGAGGGCCTAATTCCAAGCAACAGACTATCCTATGACTCTCCTTGGAATATCGAATGTATCCATGGGGATACAAAGAGATACCCGACGGCGAACGTTTTACTGCGTATCAAGGATCAAGAGACTAGCCTACTAGTGGGAGTTGCTCCTTGGCTACCTGCTCCTGTTCTACTTGGCCGAGACTGGCCCTACTTTGAAACATTGTTGGCCTCTACTCCTACGGAGCCTACTTCTCTGGTTCTGGAGAAGCCCGGAGACTTTTTTCCTTTTTCCCCAGAGATTTTCCCCCATAGACACCACGTCCCAAAGACACGTAAACAGAGACGTGCAGAAAAAGAGGACTGGTTAAAAAAGGCTGGGACTCTTGGTAACATTAGTCAGCCCAAAGGACTGCAGGTCATGGCCGGGGATGACCAGGGTGGGGAACAGATAGATACGGGAAATTTGCCAGACCTGGATCTTCCTGACTTCCGTCAGAGGCAGAGGGAAGACCCAGCTCTGGCTAGACAATATGAGAAGGTGGTACAGGTCAACAACAAGATAATGGATGAACAAGGTGTAAGAGTGTTTCCACATTTTGAACTGTTGAATGACATCCTATATCGTGTGAATAAGGTTACACAAACAGGGGAGGTCATTCGACAGATGCTAGTCCCTAAGGGGTTAATTAAAACAGTGTTCACCCTAGCCCATACTCTCCCATGGGGTGGTCATTTGGGCAGAGATAAGACCACGGACCGCATCTCGTCCCGGTTTTACTGGCCAGGCATACATGGTGGCATCATGAAACTATGTGACATGTCCTGAATGCCAGTTAACTAGCCAAAAGGGACAGAAGCTGGCTCCCTTGGTCCCTCTGCCCTTGGTAGCCGTCCCATTCGAGAGAATTGGGGTAGATCTGGTCGGACCTTTAGAACCCTCTGCGAAGGGACATAAATTTATACTCGTTGTTGTAGATTATGCCACCAGATATCCTGAGGCCTTCCCTCTGAGATCAGCCACTGCTAAACAGGTTGCCCACAGGCTGTTAGAACTGTTCTCTAGGGTAGGACTTCCCCAAGTAATGTTAACTGACCAGGGAACAAATTTCATGGCAAAGTTAATGCAGGATGTCCTGAAGTTATTGGAGGTAAAATCCGTCCGGACCTCAGTCTACCATCCTCAGACTGATGGATTGGTAGAGAGGTTTAACCGTACTTTAAAAACCATGCTTAGGAAGTTTGTGGACACTGAAAAGCGAGCTTGGGATGAACTTCTCCCTTTCCTGTTGTTTGCGGTACGAGAAGTTCCCCAATCATCCACGGGCTTCTCCCCGTTTGAGTTCCTATATGGACGCCAACCTCGGGGTATTCTCGACCTACTGAAGGAATCCTGGGAGGAGGAGCCCTCCCCCTCCAAGAATACCCTTCAGTATGTCATAGACCTTAGAAACCGCCTAGACATGATAGGTCAGTTTGCTAAGGAAAACCTCAAATCTGCTCAAGAACGTCAAGAGAGGCAGTACAACCAAAATGCTCGCTTGAGGGTATTCCAACGTGGGGACCAAGTGATGCTACTACTACCGACATCAGAGAGTAAACTCCTTGCGAAGTGGCAGGGTCCTTTCCAAGTTCTCCGCCGCACCGGGGAGGTGAACTATGAGATCTCTCAACCAGGGTCCAGGAAGGGTAAACAAATCTACCACGTGAACCTCCTGAAACCCTGGAAAACTATGAGATCGCTGTTCATCCACCCTCGGGAAGAAGAGACGGATTTGGGTCCTCAGCTTCCAAAGGGTAGTACGTACAATGACCATCAGGTTCCCATGGGAGGGCAGTTAACAACGGAACAAAGGTCAGACCTACTAGAATTATGTGACCAGTACCCAGATATTTTTTCGGAGCTGCCAGGGCAGACTGATTTAGTGTCCCATAGGATTGAGACAGAACCTGGCGTAAAAGTACGGTCCCGTCCCTATAGATTGCCAGAGGGCCGAAAAGACCTGGTAGAGAGGGAGATAATAGACATGTTGGAATTGGGCGTGATTGAGGAGTCCCACAGCGAATGGTGTAGCCCTATCGTGTTGGTCCCTAAACCAGATGGGAAGGTGAGGTTTTGCGTGGATCTGCGAAAGGTAAATGCTGTATCCAGATTTGATGCATATCCAATGCCTAGGGTGGATGAATTGCTTGACTCGCTTGGTAAAGCAGAGTATATCTCCACCCTAGATCTCACGAAAGGATATTGGCAGATACCGCTAGCGGAAGAATCCAAATGCAAAACTGCCTTCGCCACCCCTCTCGCTTTATACCAATTCGTCACTATGCCATTTGGGTTACATGGGGCTCCAGCCACGTTCCAAAGGTTAATGGACAAGGTACTACGACCCCATAGGGCATATGCCGCGGCCTACTTGGATGACATTGTCATCTATAGCAGACACTGGCAGTCTCATATAAAAAGATTAAGGGCAGTCCTAACGTCCTTAAGAGAAGCAGGGCTCACTGCAAATCCAAAAAAATGTGCCCTGGGTAAATCCACTACAAAGTACTTGGGCTATGCCGTTGGGGGAGGGATAGTAAGGCCACTAGCTAGCAAGGTGGCCACCATAAAGGAAGTCCCGACCCCACAGACAAAGACACAAGTCCGCTCCCTTTTGGGGTTAGCAGGGTATTACCGGCGGTTTATCCCCAATTTTTCAGAAATATCTGCACCCCTAACAGATCTGACAAAAAAGAGTGCCCGACCCAAGTTAAATCGTCTTGGGAGTGCCAAGATGCCTTTGACATGCTAAAAAAGTGCCTGTCAGAGGGCCCCGCTCTTCGGAGCCCAGATTTTAAAGAGCCCTTCATCATCCAGACGGATGCCTCAGAGGTAGGACTGGGAGCAGTGCTGTCTCAGCAATTTGATGGTGTTGAACACCCCATACTGTTCATCAGCCGGAACCTGTTCCCAAGGGAAGTGAGGTATTCCATTATTGAGAAGGAGTGCCTCGCTGTAAAATGGGCAATTGAGGCCTTGAGACATTATGTTGCCGGAGTACACTTCACCCTGGTCCCTGACCATGCGCCCTTGAAGTGGTTAAACACCATGAAGGACACGAATCCAAGGTTGACCAGGTGGTATATGGCCCTCCAACCCTTCTCTTTTGATATTCAGCATAGACCTGGAAAGGACCATGTAAATGCTGATTTTTTGTCAAGAGAAGGAGTGGAGGGTCGAGCTTCAGCCGTGTGGGACACTAGCCACACACAAACAGGGGAGGTATGTGACAGAGTGAAGTCAACTCCTATCAGTTACGCCTGGGAGACATATGTCTTAGTGCTTCATCCAGCACTCATAAGGGTTAACTCAGGTGGAAGTTAGGAAATCAGGAGGCAAGCTGACACCTGTTAGCCAGGAAGGTAGAAAAGGATCTTGTGACTGGCAGTAGCTGGCTCTCTCAGACCAGAGCACATGGCTATGTGCTGTTAGCCAGACAGATACATCAAACTGCTTACTGCAACCAAAGTAAGACTTTTTCATTTGTTTTTCTAACTGCTTAAAAGACTCTTATGGTTTGGTTCTGGTTTAGCCAGCCAGCCTGCTAGCTAGGCCTGCTGTGTTAGTCAGTCCTACCAGTGTGGAGCAGGATTTGTTTGTTTAAAGGGACAGTGTACCCGCATGTTATGTTGCTGTGGAGAAATAAAGCCACTGAACGTTTTCATTTACCCTGAAACTACACGTGTGGACTGTTCCCTGACCTCGGCTACAGGCCGTCCTGCCACAGTCACCCATTAAGAAGGGGAGTTGTAGAGGGAGTTGTAGAGGGAGAGGGGGGTTGGCCTGGTATTAAAGGGGTTGCACCCCATATGGCCACCCCCTGACCTCACCAGGGAGGCAAGGGGTTAACTGGACTGCGCTCCAGGAAGGTGATTTACACCTTGTCATGTCATGAAAATGTTTGTTCCCCTGTTCCCATGTTTCATTATAATCCTGTATTTTAAAGATGTTTTAAAGTACATTTCTGTATCTCCAGTTCTGGAGGTCGCAGAGAGTTGATATTTGGCCAATATGTGGAAACTCATCTCAGATAAAGAGTATAATTTTATACTGGTCCGAACCCCCAAAATCGCCACATTTTATAGTCTCCCAAAGGTTCACAAAAATAAACAACCACCCCCAGGAAGACCCATAGTCTCGGGGATCGGAAACCTTACAGAAAAAGCAAGCGCTTATGTGGATAAGATTTTGAGGCCTTTTGTCACCACTTTGCCGTCCTTTATCAAAGATACAAAAGATGTCCTCACTAAGCTGGATGGCATTTCAGTGGCTCATGATTGCATTTTGGTCACCCTAGATGTGGAGGGCTTGTACTCAAGCATCAAGCACGACCAGGGAATACGGGCAGTCAACCATTTCCTGAGCACACGTAGTCAACACCACCACAAACATAACAGTTTCACAGTAGATCTACTACAATTTGTCCTTAAGAGAAACTATTTCTGGTTCAATAAAACCATCTATCACCAGATACAGGGCACAGCCATGGGCACGAAATGCGCCCCTACATATGCCAACCTGTATCTGGGATGGTGGGAATCAGAGGTAGTTTTCTCGGAGGAGTTGGAATATCTGACTACTTTTGTGGAACTGTGGCTGCGTTTCATCGATGACGTGCTGATAATATGGCGTGGGACTGAGGCAATGTTAAAACAGTTTATTGAAATTCTAAACATAAATGACCTCAACCTTCGCTTGACCCTTGAGTATAGCCCCAGACAAATTTGTTTCCTTGATTTACTTATCATAAAAGATGAAAATGGTAATCTTGAAACCACAATATATCAAAAAAAGACAGCCACAAACAGCATACTCTTAGCTAGCAGCCATCACCCCAAATCACTTATTAAGGGAATACCTGTGGGGCAATTTCTTCGCTTAAGAAGAAACTGCAGCAAAGAGGAAGACTTTGAAGAAAAGGCACGGGATATGAAGGACAGGTTCTGTGCAAGGGGTTACAGTCAGAAATGTATAAAAAGAGCATACAAATGGGCAAAGCATAAGGCAAGATCAGAACTGGTCATGGATAGAATAACGCAGCCAGAGCAGAGAACAATAAGATTCATAGGTACATTCAACAAACAATGGAAGGTGGCAAGGGAGGTCCTACAAAGACACTGGCACATACTCAGGGCGGATGAAGATCTATGTGATTCTATACCACCCTATCCAGCAATGGTCAGCAGATGGGCCAAGAACCTTAGAGATCACCTGGTCCACAGCCACCATAATGTGACAATACCAAGGGCCACTTGGCTACCGCCACGTGTAAATGGCAATTTCCACTGCCAAAGATGCAAGGCTTGCCAGTACATGACTGCCTCGAAAATATTCAGCAACCATGACAACAAGAAACATTTCCATATACGCAAATTCATAAACTGCAATACATCAGGAGTAATCTACATGGGAACTTGTAAATGTGGAAAAAAGTACGTGGGAAAAACACGCCGTCCACTAAAAATACGGATATTGGAACATGTAGGATCTATCAGAAACAAACTCGATACCCCGGTAGCCAACCATGCAAACAGGTGCCAACCAGGAGATTTAAAAGCTATCACCTTCATGGGGATAGACCAATTCTCTCCAGGAATTAGACGTGGGGATTGGGATAATGAACTTCTAAAGATTGAATCAAGATGGATCTATACATTGGGAACATTGAGTCCTTTCGGACTCAATGAGGGATTTGTCTTTAGCCCCTTCATATGAATCCTATTTCTCTTATTGATATTGACCAAACCTTGCCCTCTATCATCAGTGCCTGGGTCATATTTATTTGCCCACGCATTTTTTGTATTTTGTGCATTTTTTGTAATTTTTATAAATTTTGTATTTTGTGTAATCTCTGCAGTTTTAAACAGGAACACAGCAGCCTCTAAAATAAGCTGCATTCATTACATCACAACCAATTAAGGATCAAAATCAATTTTCAGTAAATAAAACAAGGACTAAGTGTGCATTTTATTCATAACTTTATTTCAAATTGATGGAACACAGTGTATTTGATACTGATATGGTATATGATTATATGTATACCTTGACTACAAACAGTGACTAACCAACACTATTACCTATGAATACTAAATTTCACAACACTAAACCCCTAGCCTAATGTGAGCAGCAACTTAAGTAATGCTTCACAGAGACAAAAATCACTTTAGCCACAGATATTCAGCCCTTGCAAGTGTTGCAGTTTGCTACACACATTGGCAACAGTTTAAAGGGCATTTTGAATCTGGCAACATGGCTGTTACTAGTTTGCAGACCACATCAGTGCACTCCTAGCAGTGGGATATTACACCAGTCCAGCAACAGTAATTAAGGGTTAAGTGTGAAAGCAGTTATTTTCACAGTGACTATAAATACCACCCTCCACACGCAGGGACCTCCCCCCTACGTGCCCTGAAGAAGCGTTCACTACGTGAAACGCGCGCGTCGGCCACCTACCTCTTACACACGCGGGAAGCTCATTTATTTAAAATGCAGCAGCATTCTGATATTTATCAGCGTCTGTATATATCCTAAGCTTCCCTGCCTGTGCATGTTACATGGGATCGCGCTATACAACACTATCGCGGGATCCTCCAGCCTGAGGGGCTATTGAGTTACTCACCTTCAGACAGGCAAGTCCTCGAGCACATCAGCGCTGATATAACCAAGATCAGCGCTGATGTAGGGGACTGTGCGTTATAAGTTAGTTCCTCACTTGGTTACAGATACAGGTCAGCTGATCATTGAGAGGGAGGGTGGTGCGTATATGGGTTTCACAAACTAAACCCAGGTTCAACCATCCTTACACCCCACTCTTTTGAGCTGAGCATTTGGCTTTCCTACTATACATTAACCCATTATCTGCTGAACAGCACCGCAGGGGGTTACAGCCTACAACATCACATTTACTGATTAGTGCTAACCCTCCTGTGCCACTGCAGACACGTTGGAGGTTGCCTCTATGCCATTATTCACCCTTTGTGCGCAGCACAGTATCACGCTCACGTAAGGGTATTTGCATATATATACCTAGTATCTGCATCTGGCTCCTAATACAGCATCCATTGGGCAGCAACAGCAGATAACATTGACAACCTATATTGATACGAGTTAAGGTTTACCCTGGTTAACAACATATGCATAGCACCACTGTATCAACTGCTACCAACAGGTGTTTCAACAACCTACCTCACCTACAGTTTAGGTGTCTATAGGATTACTTTATGCTTTAGCCAATGCCATACTATCCTGTATCTCTCTACGTAGTGTGTCCATGAGTCTGCACCTATGATCAACAGTGGGGGCTACACAGGTTCTTACCATAGACCTGGCTCACACAGTGCATATTTATATCAGGGACAGACATCACATAGGTCTAACCAAGCGCACATTATGCCATACTACAATACTGTACCTATCCTCAGTGTATCAATTTAGTGCGTACCATACGCCTGGATACACTCGCAAGGAGAGTGTCTTCAAGTGGGCTCTCAGAGGCTCCTTTTTCCTATATTTCTAGGTAGCTACTATCCGTAGCGTTTGATCCCCAATATTTATTAGGGACTCTATTTACACCTACCCACCTTACCGTAGGTGGGGTATCAAGGATACAGTCACGAGCTGTTAATTATCATTTAATTACGTTTTAACACCCTATTTTTTATTCAAGGTTATTAATAAAGTATATTTTAAATTTACAACATTACATTCCGAATGATTGAGTGCTGCAAGACTGGGTCCTTTTTCTTTTGTATGATATGCTTCATCCAGCACTCATAAGGGTTAACTCAGGTGGAAGTTAGGAAATCAGGAGGCAAGCTGACACCTGTTAGCCAGGAAGGTAGAAAAGGATCTTGTGACTGGCAGTAGCTGGCTCTCTCAGACCAGAGCATGGATATGTGCTGTTAGCCAGACAGATACATCAAACTGCTTACTGCAACCAAAGTAAGACTTTTTCATTTGTTTTTCTAACTGCTTAAAAGACTCTTATGGTTTGGTTCTGGTTTAGCCAGCCAGCCTGCTAGCTAGGCCTGCTGTGTTAGTCAGTCCTCCCAGTGTGGAGCAGGATTTGTTTGTTTAAAGGGACAGTGTACCCGCATGTTATGTTGCTGTGGAGAAATAAAGCCACTGAACGTTTTCATTTACCCTGAAACTACACGTGTGGACTGTTCCCTGACCTCGGCTACAGGCCGTCCTGCCACAGTCACCCATTAAGAAGGGGAGTTGTAGAGGGAGAGGGGGGTTGGCCTGGTATTAAAGGGGTTGCACCCCATATGGCCACCCCCTGACCTCACCAGGGAGGCAAGGGGTTAACTAGACTGCGGTCCAGGAAGGTGATTTACACCTTGTCATGTCATGAAAATGTATGTTCCCCTGTTCCCATGTTTCATTATAATCCTGTATTTTAAAGATGTTTTAAAGTGCATTTCTGTATCTCCAGTTCTGGAGGTCGCAGAGAGTTGATATTTGGCCAATATGTGGAGTCACTGTAGGCATTAAAAACTGGCAAATTTCGACCCACTGAGCCCACCAGAATGGAACTTATTAATATGTGTAGATATTAAAGTCTATATGTATGGTATTTTGGATCTGCTCTGAAAATGCAGACCCCATCTGCTATGCTAATAGGTCATGAAGGGCTGCCAGCTGATTGAGCCTAAGCACTGTGATCAGAAGTTAACTGCCCTGATTGTTTACACTAAGTACTAATCAACAGACCAAGTACTAATAAACAGACTCTGCCACTCTAATTGTTACCTGAGGGTGGAGAATCATCAAACTGGAGTGGTTTGTAAGTGTTATGTCTACACCTACAAACAATGCAGATACTTCATTTGATAGACTGGTCGTCGCCCCTGATTTAATTATGGGGCTACCCATAGAGTCCCAGTACACATGGGCTTACTAGCTGGGGGGCATGGTTTAATCTGTGTCTCCACATTAGGGATTGGATACAGATAATTGTTCACCAATAGTCTGTATTCAATGTTAAGAATAGGGTTACACAGGTATATAAACTGTGTCAACCCTACAGTTTTTAGTTGTGCTTCTGATTCCACCTGGAATGACACCGGATTGCTGTATAATTGCTAACTGATACTGTGATGGATTGGATAAAATGCCTATTTCTTCATCTGTAATACCTTCATCTGTAATACCTAATACCTATGATTCCTTACTCAAAATGGCTACCACAGCTACCCCTCCCTTCAAGTAAGGAAGATGGCATCGAGGAATTCCCCTCAAATGCTGATGTGTCCAAGAAAACCTACAATAACAAGACCATAAATCATAACAACAAGACCATATAAGGACGAGACCTAACAAAGAATCATTGAGCTGTCTAGCTCTTTTGCATACAAACCCCCTCCCCTACAGCCCCTGTATATGAACGCAGGCTCTGTAGGAATAAAGTCAGACATTATCATACTGAACGTGGTGTCAGCGTGATTTTTTTCTCAGTGCATGCACTATATATATATATATATATAGGGAAAATAATCTGGACGAGGACAGATACTCTGAAGACGTTTTTGGTCTGATCCAAATTATCCAATTCAGCTGGCGCTCTAACGTGGGGCCCTGGGTTGTGAACCAACAGACAGCCGTGCACAGAGGGACCGAGGTGGACCAAATGCGGACGCGGCAGGAGACTGATCACCTCTGGAGTACGGTAAGATAACATTTATTATCTACCGATACGCACTGTCTCCGCTGTTGGTCTATTTCTGTGTCTCATACGGCTCTCCGAAGGTCACCTAAAGACAGGTAGATATCTTGCCCAGAGCCCGTTTTAAACTCAAACCTGTTACCTAGACTATCTGTCACTTGGTATATGTTTACATGTTATATGTGTTAGTCAGTGCCGCAAGTGGGAGCCCGGAGTGGAGTGGGATTTTTGCTGGCTGACTAGGAGTCTTGTCAATGTACGTTGTAAACTTGGTGGAAGGAGGGGTAAAGGGGGAGTAAGGTATAGTCGGTTCAGAGAGGAACACATGATCCCTGGAGTGACTGCGTGGTTGGCGCGTTGCAGAGGGAGGGGTGTTAAAGGCGCGTTACGGTTGGTAACTGCGCGGAATCCTGCCGATTAATCCCTGAACAACCTTTCCCTCTCTCGTAATCAAGCTGTATGTTATGTCCAAAATGTGTTTGTGTATTAGTGTTGAGAATTCATGAGGACGGGTGGGGATTGTTGAGAGTAGAAGAGATAGCCCATAGGTGCTTGGGCGATAACCCCTAGACGTTAAACTGCCCGAACTCCTGTTTTTTCCGCGTTAACGTACGCTTTGCAGTAAGAAAGAAAGTGAATAGGAAAGAAATAGGCAAGTGAATTTGCTGATAGATAATCAAGGCATATGATTGTGTTGTGAAAGTAAGTATTGAGGGTTATTTTTATGAAAGGTTTATATGCAGGAATTGGGATACAATTAGATACTGTGTATATTATTTGGAAGGGAAATAAAGTGTTATAAGTGAAGGGAAAGAAGAAAAAGAGGAAAAAAAAAAAAAAAAAAAAAAGCAGGGCATTTTTGCTAGTAATTGCAGTATAGAGAAAAAAAAAAAAAAAGGTGCAGTTTTAACATTTGAGCACAGGCAAGTAAGACAGGGAAAAGAGTCTTAGCCTGCCACCTAGTGGCGGAAAGAGAGAGAACAGAACGAAGAGGAATGGGAGCAGCTTTCCCGGTAACTGGTAAAGATTTATTTTTAGAGGGTTTGTTCGTACTGGCCACACGAATGGGTCTTTTAAAACCAGAAAATATTCTTTTTCCTTCTGTTCTAATAGCAACTAGAAAGAGGGGTCTTTTTCTGTGGGAGTGAGAAGCTCAGTGAGCACCGTCTTGTGTGTTTTTGAATCCCACAGGGAAACATACCTTACGTTAGTATGAGTCAAAATAATTCTGTTGAGGGACAGAAGAGTCCCTGCTGCATTTATTTTATCATTGCCAGGACAGAAGTTAATATAATAACAAGTAAAAAAGAAAGCAAGTAGGCTGTTTAAAGTATGTAGTATTACTGCAGCAGAAGGCAGGTTACAACCAGAAATGTGTCGAAAGATATTGAAAGAAAAGAGAGGAATTTTGAATGATAACAACCTGCTGAAGATATCAGAAGCCTGGTTTAATGTTACCAAGGCTGTCCAGAGAAAAATGGACCGAGCAGGAGATAGAAAAGGGAGGGAAGATTGTTTTAATTGTGGTGTGACTGATTTATCTATACTCACTCCTTTGTTACCTTCGCTCCCAGCTCCAGCAGCACCCCCACCTATACAACCCACTACCCCGCCCACAGATGACAAACCAATTTTGACTGTTTATGTAGCACAACTATATCCTGTGATGCAGGCAGACGGTTCCTATTACACCCGACTGTGCCCCTAATGCCCCTGATGCCAGTCCTTTCACCCCAAACAATCACTGCCCCAGCGGTAGGGATTCAAGTCTACCCTGACACAACAATAGCACACAGACCCAGCAGCAGTGTCCACTATAGTACGCCTGGTAGTTTTGACTCAGATAGTGAGTCACAGGCCGTTGCACAGGAGGCAAACATGACCTGGAATACTAACCCCAGACACCCCCCAGTACCCGACCGCTGCCCAAGGTTATATGGGCAGACGCCCAAGCAGGTAGAAGGCGCCCCAATAATGTATGTCACCTCACCCCCTTCCTGGTAGACACAGGTACAGCCAGGAGCGTAATTAGAGCTGCAGACATACCTGACCGTTCCTATTTGTCTGATATTGATGTTTCATGTGTGGGGGTAGATGGCACACCGTGCTCTAGCCCATTAACACGACCCCTGCAGATAGGTCCCTACCCTGAACTATTTGCACGATTTGTAGTTTCCTCCACTTGCCCGCTTAATCTGCTTGGCGCTGATGTTTTATCCAGGTTACAGGCCTCCATAATATTCTCCGAGGACGGCACCATTGATGTAACCTCCCCGCTCTGGGAGTCAGATGTCTCTGCCTTTGTTCCCTTCCAATACTTTTGGCATTAGCGGACAAAACCCTCAGCCGCCAG
Source organism: Ascaphus truei (assembly GCF_040206685.1). Lineage (NCBI taxonomy): Eukaryota > Metazoa > Chordata > Amphibia > Anura > Ascaphidae > Ascaphus > Ascaphus truei. The sequence goes on from NC_134483.1 coordinate 372,138,738, forward strand.
TATACCGCCCGCTGTCATGGATAGGATCCCGTCCAAATTATGGTCCACAGGCCCTGAGGATATCGGGCACCTAAGGGTACCACCCATTGTTGTACAGCTCAAACAAGGGGCCCACTTCCCCGTAAACTGCAATACCCCTCTTTTCCCTGTAAAGAAACGCCCCGCGAAGGGTAAACCTGATAAGTATAGAATGGTTCAAGATCCTCAAGCAGTAAATGATACAGTACAACCATTGTACGATGTTTTAACAACAAATCTTTTCCAGATGACCCCAGAGGCTTCCAAGAATTTCACTGTTCTCAAACAGGTAATATCCTCTGCCCCTGCCTTGGGCCTCCCAGACTATGATTTACCCTTTAAACTTTTCGTATCAGAACGAAATGGACACGCAACTGGAGTGTTAACACAGCCACACGCTGGCCGATGTCGACCTATTGGTTATTACTCCAGCCGTCTCGATGCTGTGGCTCGTGGTCTGAACCTCGTGGAACCTGTCTTCGTGCTGTCTTTGCTGCTCAAGCACTGCTGGATAAAACTTCGGATATCGTTCTAGGGCATGACCTCATTCTCCTGGCACCACATGACATTGCTGCTATTCTCAATCAGACACAGCCAAAACATCTGTTCGCTGCCAGACACCTCAGGTTGCAATGCTCGCTTCTCATTCCAGACAATGTCACCCTTCTCCGGTGCCAAGTGCTTAACCCCTCCACTCTTCTTCCACTTCCCGAGGGGGGAGATGTGCAGGGACACGAACAAGAATAAAGCACAGCTGGAGTCGACCTATCCCATGATTGCTTCGAACTCATGAAGCTAGAAACAGCTCATCTGCCCACGGTGAGTGAAAAGCCGATACAGAACCCAGATCTAATCCTGTTTGTGGATGGTTCTCGATATGCTGATCAACAAGGCACCTACCATACGGGTTATGCTGTCACCACAGACTCTGTGGTCCTACTGGCAAGCACACTACCGTCAACAGCATCTGCACAAGAAGCCGAACTACAAGCCCTCACTGCAGCGTGTAAACTGGCAGAAGGACAAACGGCGAATATCTACACTGACTCTAGATGTGCCTTTGGAGTAGCACATGATTTTGGCATCATTTGGCAAACCAGGAGATTTCTGACAGCAGCAGGAACACCAGTGAAACACAGCTCAGCCATACAAGCTCTGATGGACGCCCTACACTTTCCAAGCCATGTGGCCATCCTAAAGGTAAAAGCCCATGGGAAACTGAACACAGAAGAAGCCAGAGGAAACCATCTGGCGGATGCTGCGGCAAAACAAGCTGCCAGCGGGATACGAGAAGTGGAAGATCAAGTGGACACGACAAGGATGGTTCCGTTAATGCAGAACCTCCCAGTGAATCGAGAATATCTGAAGAAGTTGCAAGAATCTGCAACAAAGGAAGAAAAGGAAAGCTGGAAGAAAAGAGGTGCATCACCCCAAGAAGGAATTTATGAGTACAAAAAGAAACTCTGTCTGCCACGGGCACTGTATCCTGCTGTGGTACAATGGGCACATGGAGCAGCACATCTCTCGAAGACTCTTATGAATGCACTGATCGACAAATACTATGTGGCGCCTGGAATTACCCCAATGACTAGTAATTTCTGCAAATTATGTACAATTTGTGCAAAGTGTAACCCAGGATGTGTGGAAAAACCACCGCAGAAACACCTTGCAAGGCCCCGCTTTCACTGCTACGTTAGCTAAAGAAATTTGGTCCGCGCTAGGGACCACCCTTGCTTTCCACACCCCATACTATCCACAGAGTAGCGGAAAGGTAGAAAGAATGAATGGCACACTGAAAACTAGAATGTTGAAAATGGCCCAGGAAACAAATATGCCCTGGCCAGATAGTCTACCCATTGCTTTGTTCAGTATTCGATATACCCCACGAGGGGAATATGCTCTATCCCCATTTGAGATACTGTTTGGTACTGCCCCCAAACTTGGTTGTTACTACCCACAGCAGTTACAGATGCAGTCTGATGTTTTGACGAAATATGTAACTGCCCTAGCGCAAGGACTAACCAATATGCATGGTCGAGTGTTTTCTTCTATTCCAGATCCAGATCTAGATACCGGGACTCATAAACTCGTGCCCGGAGACTGGGTGCTCGTGAAGAAATTTGTAAGGAAACACTCCCTAGAGCCCAGATATGATGGTCCTTTCCAAGTTCTGTTGACCACAGCGACATCAGTCAAGCTAGCTGGCAAGAACACCTGGATACACGCCTCTCATTGCAAGAAGGTTCCAGCTCCCAACGAGGACACCTCAGAAGGAAAATGATGCTATATATCCTTTGCTTGTTGGGTCTAGGGGGGGCACAAGAGATTGATATCACCCAACATGAAGGGGTAGTCACGTTTTGGTATAATTCCTCCAATACTCATGTAGCTACCTTCTCCTTTGATTATTGTAATATAGTCCGCTGCCCCTCAACACGTTGGCAATGTAATCGATACAGCAATGTCGGTTTCAGGTCTACTTATATATGCGTAACGGATTCCTACTGGGGAAAGGAATGTGATTACTGGGGAGCAGTAGGATGGAACACAGGAACAGATTGGGGATACCGACCACAAAATGGTCTAGCAAGGAAAGACGGGATGGCAAAAGATTCTTGCCCAAATAGGCATCGCAATAGTTATTATTTTTGTTTTGTTTGTGATTATTGTCTGCTGTGTTCTCCCATGTTTTAAAAAATTCATGACCAAAGCTGTTGACAATAGCACTCCTACCCTTTTTCTGCAGTCAGATAATGATACTCCACTCTTGGAAGATGGTCCATTTACTCCGTTACAGTCCCTCCCAGTTAAGTACAATAGTATAAATCCATAGGGACAGCATCTGACTTCCTTATGTGCAAAGTCTGTGGCAAGGGGGGTCATTGACAAGCCATGACTCGTCTAACGTACAGCACAAAAGAGTTCCCAGGCACATCTGGACAGATGAGTTAGTATACATCTAGGGACAGACTCAGAAATAGACATTTCTAGGGGGGACTGTGATGGATTGGATAAAATGCCTATTTCTTCATCTGTAATACTTTGCTATGATTCCTTACTCAAAATGGCTACCACAGCTACCCCTCCCTTCAAGTAAGGAAGATGGCACCGAGGAATTCCCCTCAAATGCTGATGTGTCCAAGAAAACCTACAATAACAAGACCATAAATCATAACAACAAGACCATATAAGGACGAGACCTAACAAAGAATCATTGAGCTGTCTAGCTCTTTTGCATACAAACCCCCTCCCCTACAGCCCCTGTATATGAACGCAGGCTCTGTAGGAATAAAGTCAGACATTATCATACTGAACGTGGTGTCAGCGTGATTTTTTTCTCAGTGCATGCACTATATATATATATAGGGAAAATAATCTGGACGAGGACAGATACTCTGAAGACGTTTTTGGTCTGATCCAAATTATTCAATTCAATACTTCTCCATCCCCCAACCCTAAGTAAGTGTTACCTTCTTGCCTGTTAATTGTACTATATTGCTGTGTTCACCTTATTTAAGGAATAAATTATATTTTATTATATCCAAGCCTCGTTCAGTTCAACCCAGATATTTGGTGTTCATTATATCTTGTCATAAGCTACCGTGACAGGGCCTATGCAGTAAAGTTCGCTAGACATATCCGGCAGAGTTTTGAACTCGCCATGTTTTTGCCGAGTTGCTCTCACGGTATGCAGAAAGGCCTGAATATCAGTGAGAGCAACAAAGCAAACATAGCGAGTTGTCGGCGCCAAGATGACCTGCCCTCCGAGAAGGGCTCCCCCGGCGACTTGTATCTGCTGCAGAGAGAGATCCGTCTCTCTCTGCGCAGATCTCGCCGGAAATAAATATTTTTACATTCAAATTTTATTCCTAGTGTAGGTGTGCAGGGGGTCTCCCATAACGGGGCCTGTATCTCAGGAAGCAAGGGGTCCCCGATCCTCAAACCAACGCGGTTCAGCTCCGGAGACCCCCTGCCAATCTACACTAGGAATAACATTTAAATGTAAAAATATTTAGTAAGCATCAATACAGCACCCACCCCCCATGCCCCCCATAAAACCATGATTTATTATTTTACACATAGGATGAATACCCCTAGTGGTCCCGACGGGTGTCTGCAGGCCCCACAGTGCACCCCAAGGTATGCCCACAGGTGTCTGGGGGCCTCCAGGTGGTCCCTGCTAGGCTCTGTGGGCTTCCAGGTGGTGTTTTGGTGCCCCAATGGGGTCCGTGGGTTCCCAGGTCATTCCCACAGGTGTCTGGGGGCCCTCGGGTGGTTCCCACGGGGGACAGAGGGCCCTCGGGTGGTCCCTGTGGGTCCACGGGGCCCCCATAGCTGTGGGGCCCACGGTTCTTCCCCGCAGGTGTCCCCATGGGTCATCAGGTGGTACCCATGGGCGTCCGGGAGTCCTCGGGTGGTACCCGTGGCATCCGGGGGTCCTCAGGTGGTCTCCATGGGTACCTGCTGCCCTGCGGTACCAATCCTGTATGTAAAAAAATAAAACATGGCCTACATTTAAATCAATACCCTTCCTAACCCCCCCCCCCCCACCCCACCACCACCACCAAACACATACAGGACAGTAATGGGCAAAATAACTATTATCCAGATATGGACACCCACAGCTACCACCCGAGGACCCCTGGATTCCCACGGGTACCACCTGAGGACCCACGGGGGACACCAGCGAGGAAGAACCGGGGGCCCCGCAGACCCACAGGGACCACCCGAGAGCCCAAGACCACTGTGGGAACCACCCAAGGGCCACCAGACACCTGTGGGCATGACCTGGGGACCCCCAGACACCCACAGGAACCACCTGCAGACCCCATTGGGGCACACGGAGCCGAGCGGGGACAAGGCAGAGGCCCCCAAACACCGGTGGGTACCTCCTGGGGTGCACTGTGGGGCCTGCGGACACCCTTCAGGACCACCGGGGACCCCCGCTGGCCCGTTGTGTTAATCCTGTGTGTAAAATAATAAATCATGGTTTTACAGTATGGTGGGGCACAGGGGGGTTGGTGTATTGGCATTTATTAAATATTGTAATGTTTATTGTGGGACCTAGGAGGTTAGTAGTGAGGCTGTTGTGTGTATTGTTTTTATTGTGGGTAGCAGGGGTGGGTGAAGGGGGTATTAGCCCCAAGGATTGGCCAGTAATGCCCTGTTCTTCTTCTGGGATTATTACTTAATTATGCATCTATATTAACTTGTTTGCTGACAAAAGGCAATGTGCTTTTTAATCAGCCTGTCTTTTAACGAGACAACCAGGTATCTAATTATGCAAAGTTGTTTTGTATGCATGTGTATCTTTATTGGTGAATATTTTTTTGTTATTTTTGAAACAATATATTTGTCTATGTAATGAGGTAGACAGTGCAGGAGAAGGGCAGAAATTAGAGGACAATAGATCATTAAACATAGAGAATAAAGGAGTACATGACGTGATTTAATCAGCCTGTGTGCTTTGTAATCCATGCAATCTCGCATCTAATGAGGCGATCCCGGGGGCCTTGGTGTTTTTGAGAAATAATCTGCGAGTATTATTAACATATATATACATATATTAACATAGCTAAAGGTATATATAATTCCTGCGAGAATTGCACTAACACGTATGAACTCTTAAAGACAAATCCTACAAAGAGGTGTCTCGAAGAATTATACAATCTGCAAGATGGGATTTTAACTAAACTAGAAGATTTGCTAGTAGAAAAGACTCTTTTGCCCATACCCATGGATATCCATATACATATACTCCTCATCTATGAGCTTAGCCATATGCACCAACACATTGGTATACAGTACACTCTGTCTTATATGGTCCTTCTTTCAATACAAGTGACTTATCATCTTATGGTATATATGGAGCTTGAGCTCTGACACAAAGAAGATTGGTTTCGTACCACTATTGCTAAACTAGAAGATTGTTTTTTTTTATTTATAGAGGAACCAATTGTATCCCTTTTTAATCATCTGCCCAATATCCAAACGAATCTGCTCCGCATACACTGATTGTTATAGGTATAGGATCCGTTACATGCAATCGTTCACAATACTTCGATTAATTTTAAAAAGGAATTGTCCAACAGTAAATAGTAAAACATGGCTTCTCCAGAAACTACAGGGTTGCTATAAATGCAGGCATGCAACATGCATTTTTCTGGATATCATAGATAATAAAATATTAAATTGAAGCAAACATGGGAATCCTATCCAATAGATGCCTTCCCCCTTCCACTGTCACCCCTACACCTAAGCTCTCCCTCACTGCCAATAATACCACAATCTTATCAACACACCAAACCTGCAGCGTAGGGGTCATCTTTGACTTTGCCCTCTAATTCATTCCTCACATTCAAGCCCTCACCAAGTCCTGCCATCTTCTCCTCTGATGTATTGCTAGGATACAGTGCCGCCAACAGGGTGGATCTGCCGGGGTTGCAGTCCTGGGCCCGCTGAGTCAGGGGGGGGGGGGAGTCGGTTCGGCCGGCACTGCAAGTTGGGCCCGACCTCAGGCCAGGCCCGTCTGCCGGTCCACTCGCGGCCGGGCCCCGGCTGTACCTCAGCAGCAGCCTGCATGACTCTATCCCTCTGTCCCACGCCGACGGGCCTCTCTGACGTCAGCGCGTCACAAGCGCTCTGACGTCAGCGCTCTCTTCCTTACGGAAGTATGTATGTATGTGTGTATATATATATATATCTATATATAATAAAAGTGAATGTTGGGAGTCTGGTACTAGATGCAGTGAATCTGGTCCTCAGCCTCTGTCCAATCAGATTGGTGGCTCTATGACGTCACCCAACTGCCACTCTCTACCCCTCGGCCTGGCCTCAACACACACACACACCGCGGCCCTCCTGCCTCAGCCGCCAACTTCAGGCTCCTCCCCCCTCGCTCCCAACCGGCTCCCGGACGGAGGGGAAGCGCGGCGCGGCCCTCCTGCCCCAGTCGCCAACCTCAGGCTCCTCCGCCCTCGCTCCCAACCGAGGTGAGCACGACAACAACCCCCCCCACCTGCAGTGAGCCGCCGCACGCTGCGGGACATGCCCAGGGGGGGGGGAACAGGGCAGTGGCGGCCACGCGGGACATGCCCTTCCCTCTGGTTCCCTTCCCCACGGCGCTCCCTTGCTTGCCCGCGTGGGGAGGGAGATGGGCGCGGGGGGGTGCGGTGGTGGTGCGCAGTCACGGCTGGCGGGAGGTGGGAAGCCGCCTGTTCGGATCGCCGGACGTTCCACTCTCCTTACCCCCCCCCTCCTGTCCACTGTGTGTGTGTGTGTGTGTGTGTGTGTGTGTGTGTGTGTGTGTGTGTGTGTGTGTGTGTGTGTGTGTGTATGGGAGTGTGAGTGTGTGTGTGTCTCACTGTGTGTGTGTGTGTGTTACTGTGTGTGTGTGTGTGTGACACTGTGTGTGTGTGTGTGACACCGTGTGTGTGTGCGTGTGTCACTGTGTGTGTGGGGGGGGACACTGTAGGGTGGGGACCGGAGCTGCGCATGGGGGGGGGGGGAGGAGCGGAGAGAGAGGGGGGAGCAGAGAAACAGACAGGGTGAGTGGAGAGGAGGGAGCCGGAAATTTTAAGCCCGGCCAATGCCGGTTGCCTGTTTTGTCCACTGCCCCCCCCTCTTGTCCACTGCCCCCCTTCCCCCTCCTGTCCACTGCCCCCCCCCTCCTGTCCACTGTCGTCCCATCCTGTCCACTGTCGTCCCCATCCTGTCCACTGTCGTCGCCCTCCTGTCCACTGTCGTCCCCCTCCTGTCCACTGTCATCCCCCCTCCTGTCCACTGTCCCCCCCTCCTGTCCACTGTCCCCCCCACCCTCCTGTCCACTGTCCCCCCCACCCTCCTGTCCACTGTCCGTCCCCCCCTCCTGTCTACTGTCCATCCCCCTCCTGTCCACTGTCTGTGTCCCCCCCTCCTGTCCACTGTCGTCCCCCTCCTGTCCACTGTCGTCGTCCCCTCCTGTCCACTGTCCCCCCCTCCTGTCCACTGTCCCCCCCCTCCTGTCCACTGTCCCCCCCCTCCTGTCCACTGTCCCCCCCCCTCCTGTCCACTGTCCCCCCCCCTCCTGTCACTGTCCCCCCCCTCCTGTCCACTGTCCCCCCCCCCTCCTGTCACTGTCCGTCCCCCTCCTGTCCACTGTCTGTGTCCCCCCCTCCTGTCCACTGTGTCCCCCCCATCTCCTGTCCAGTGTCCCCCCTCCTGTCCACTGCACCCCCCTCCTGTCCACTGCCCCCCCTCCTGTCCACTGTCCCCCCCTCCTGTCCACTGTTGTCATCCCCCTCCTGTCCACTGCCCTCCCCTCCTGTCCACTGCCCCCCCCCACCCTCCTGTCCACTGTCCGCCCCCACCCTCCTGTCCACTGTCCCCCCCCATCCTGTCCACTGTCCGTCCCCCCCTCCTGTCCACTGTCCGTCTCCTCCTGTCCACTGCCCCCCCCCCTCCTAGCGGCAAATTTAACTCACAGGCAACGCCGGGTCTCTCAGCTAGTATATATATGTATGGAGGGTTATATGTATAGATTTTTTATATGTATTGGATAGGTGGGTTTTTTGTATGCATTTGGGGGGGATTATATATATTTGGGGGGTGGGGATTTTTTTTGTATGTATTTGGGGGTGGGAAGTTTTTTGGTATATATCATACGGGGGGGATTGTGTGAGGGGGGAGGGAATGAGTGAGCGTGGGGTAAATGACGGAGTGAGAGGAGAGAGGGGTAAGTGAGGAAAAGAGGGAGTAAGAGTGAGATGCAGGGGAGAGAAATACATGCGAGGCGTGAGAGTGAGAGGGGGTGAGATGGAAGGGAGAGAAATACATAGGAAAAGGGGGGAGGAAAAGAGGGGGCTTGTGAAGTGTGAAATGGGGGGGCGGCTCGCAATACCGCCGACATGGGGAGGAGGCCTGCTTAAAATGTTGGTCCAGGGCTCCACGATTTCTCTTGGTGGTCCTGCTAGGATATGACCTTTTCTCACCCACTTTACGCTATAAAATCCTAATTGACTCACTTACTCTATCCCATCTTGACTATTGCAACCTTCTCCTAGTTAGCATTCCCATTGTTCGCCTATCCAACTTCAAAATTCTGCTGCCAGACTCATCTACCTCACTCACCACTCCACTTCTTCTGCGCCACTATGCAAAGTATAGCCTTCTATATCCTCTAGAATTACAATTAAAAACCTAGCTCTGACTTACAAAACTATCAACGATTCTGCCCTATCTCTTACATCTCAGCCCTCATCCCCAAATGTATCCCTAAATGCCCCCCAACTCTTTAAGGAAGCCTATCTGGCATTCCCCTAAAATCCACCTCAATGAGACTATCTGTGAGGCAGGACCATACCTCAACCTGAGGCATACCCTACAATGAGCAGCCTTTTGTTTCAACATTGCCCTTTATTCCATCTAGATCAGGGGTGGGGAAAGTGCAGCCCCGTTGGGTGGTTGCCTGCAGCCCGCCCAGGTATGGACCCACTCCCTGGTTCCTTCCTGTGGTGCAGACAATGGACGCAATGTCTGAGGCAGCAGCAGAGGAGACAAAAACTCGCCAGTGGAGGAGACAGCAGCGTGGGTGGAGCACACCCAGAAGGTCCCTACACGGAAGTTAGGCACGAACAGTAGTTGGGCCCAACTTCCGTAATCACCACCAGGATGGGCTCCAGCCACTTCGCTGCCTCCTACACCACTGAGCTGCTATCTCTTCTGCCGCACTGTTGCTGCCTCTGACACTGCCTGCATCACAGGTATGGACTGGGGGAGAGGGAGAAGGGGAGTCAGGGAGAAGGGGAGAGAAATGAGAGAGAGAAGAGAGATGGACAGTGAGCGCGAGTGAGAGAAGATGGCAAGTGAGACGGGAAGGAGAATGAGAGAGAAAGGAGAATGAGAGAGGAAGGAGAATGAGAGTGGGCGAATGAGAGAGAGAGTGGGAAGAATTAAAAGAGAAGAATATGGAATTCATTACCCATGGAGACTGTGATGGCAGATACAATAGATATCTTTAAAAAAAGTTGGACATCTTTTTAGAAAGGAAAGGGATACATACAGGGATATACCAAATAAGTAAACATGGGAAGAATGTTGATCCAGGGAGTAATCTGATTGCCAGTATTTGTAGTAAAGAAGGAATGTATATTTCTCCTTATGAGACAGCATTGGATGATGTTTCGCTGGGGATTTTTGTTTACCTTCTTCTGGATCAATATAATATAAGTACGGATATAGGATGAGTATCTGTCGTCTAAATTTAACATACTGTAGGTTGAACTTGATGGACATGTGTCTTTTTACAACCTCAACTACTATGTAACTTACTCTTATGTGATTCAGCGTTGGACGCAGACGGGTCGTTTCCTGTTGTTGCTGTACCCGGGTGCAGGAGCCCCTGGCAGGTATTTCTACAAGTGCACCAACTTTAACCTACATAACGGTCCTGTTACTATTGCTCTTTGCATGTAGCACTGCAATGTTTGCAGCTAACTTTAGTTTGTCCTGTTATTTCACTGTACTATTTCCCCCCTGTCTTGTTTGTTCCCTTAGCAAATATGATCTGAGTACAAAGCCCCTTAGGGCCCTATGCAGAGAGCAGCGTTAGAATAAATTGGAGAGTTTAAGAAAAAGTAGGTTTAATGGAGAGTTTTATTCTCCATATGCAGAAATGGGCGAAATCCGCTATTTTTAGCATTACTGCATGTGGAGAATTGTAAAAGAGGAGATTCGCGCAGCTGAAAGGGGGAAAAAAAAAAATCGCGCATTTTTTTTTCTCCCTATAGCCGGCGACCTCCTGCTTCTTGCCAACTTTAGTTGGCGGAGAAAATTGACGAAAATCGCGCCAAAAACAGCCGCTAGATGCCGTTCGCGCCTCTCTGAATTAGGATATTTTTAAAACTGGCGAGATGTAGTTTCTCGCCAGCCGCGCGGCGAGATTTTGAAATAGAAAAAAAAAATGGTGCTTTTTTCCTAACTCGCCATTTTCAGCTGTTTTTAGCGCGATTTTCGCCGGAAAATGGCGAGATTGCAAATAGCGCTGCTCTCTGCATGAGGCCCTTAGTGTTTGTGGAAAGGTGTTCTGTTTGAGCACATTGCTCAATAGAATTGATCTGTAACAAAAGTGTTCCAGCTGCAGGACAGGGCCCAACTTCCAAGAAATCACACCCAAATCTCTAATTAGCAGGTTTAACTTCCTTTATGTAGTCAAATCATTTCTCCATATTCCATCTTTAGAATTTCCCCTAGCTGGAATAATAATGCATTGTAGTGTGTACACGTGACGTTTGCAATGGTCAGAACATTACAGGAAAGGCCGGTTAGGAATAAATGAAACTATAAGTATATGTGAGGCATAAAGAACAGCAGGGCTGTGCCTGTCATTGTGCTGTGTAACTGCTGGAAGGAGCACGCAGTTTTCCTATTACAGGTACGTAATAAAAAACAATTAAGGCTGAGCAGAAAGCTACCTTGTGCGCGTCTGCCCCTCTGTCTGCTGGGCGATGTGTGCTCATCCCCAGCAGACAGAATTACACGATTGGAGAAGGGACTTTAAAAAAAATTTGTTTTAAAGTGTGCGTGTTTGTGATTGGCTGGCGAAGTACATGTGACGCGGCTGCCGGTACATGTGATGCGGCTGCAGCTTGAAATTACAACTTCAGTTGTCTCCTTCAAGTGCAGCCGCGTCAACGCCGTACTTCGCCACCGGGGGTCGTTTTCAGTTTGAAAACTCCCATAGAACACAGCGAAAGAGTGGTGAACGCGCGCACGCACGTAGCATCGCTGCCTGTCTGAACGAGGCCTAAGAGTGAGTCCCCGCTGGCCCTGAGCGCGCTCATACTTGGAGAGCGCGTATGGGGGAGGGGCATTGCTTGTACGCGCGTATGGGGAAGGGCATTGTGTGTAGTTGAGCGCGCGGCAAAGTATAGTTTTTTGGTTTACCTAAGCACCGCGTTGAGCGGGGACGTACATATATTTATATATGTAATTCCCCGCCACAAGCGCCGCCCGCTCAGCCCTGTCAGCGCTAGCGGGGACTCAGCCTAACTCTGCAGTTCTCAGCTGTGTGGTGCAGGTGACTAGCATGAAAGTGGTAAAAGGAATACATATTTGTGCAGCATTGTTGTATGTATTATGCACACTCTTCCTGTCGGATCTCCTGTGTACTGTACGAGTGTTACTATCTCGCGTTCACATTTAGAATGGTTGAGCCAAGTCTATATCAGTTTTCTCCTTGAATATTAGACGACGTCTGCAGGAATGGCGTTTGGTTAGACAACAGTACAGTAAATAAATGTACTTGTGGTACATTTGCATGTCTCAGACAGATCATTGACCGAGCCCTGATTGAGGCACCTGTGCTGAGGCAGGGATATCGTTAAAACCTGACCTGTTAGTTGCCCTTGAGGACTAAAGTTGGCCACCGCTGCTGCAGATTTTCAATTGTGAATGCATAGTTTGAGCCGTTGTCTCTACATGGTGTTTGTGGCATCTCTGGTTTAGTTAGCAACTGGAGATGTGATAAATCTCTCATCTGTAGCTTATTGCAGGTCATAAGTGTAACAACCCTACCCCCCCCCCCCCCCCCTAACTAAGGAGAAGGCGGTCACACCAAAATTGAACAGTGCCAAGTCACTTAATTACTGTCTCTAAGCACAATTTTGCTTGTGGGTGTGTAGGTGCTCAGCAGTTTACCTTGTTCTCTCAGGGTGCTAAAGGTCCTTGCAGGGTCTTGATGAGAAGTAAAAATATAAAAGTTCCTGGTGTCCTTTTAAAACTTTATTTAACAGATGACTCTCAGAACAGCAACAGGACCGGTTTTCAGGTTACAAAAGGTAGCTTATTGTTGTTACAAGCAGACACATACTGTACTCAGGTTTCCTCAACCATGAGGCTTGGAGGCAGAGTAGATCTTTTTCAAGCCTTTCTCCTGCTGCCAAAAACAGCTGGAACCTATTCCTGCAATTCCTTAGCAGCTCTCCCAGGTCTCTTCAATGAGCCCCGTGGGCAGAACCCACTTCGTACTGTGGCAGGATTCTGACTTAAAGGGCCTCATGCAGAGAGCAGCGCTATGCAGAATTGGAGAGGGGGAAAAATTTTACCTTTTTTGGAGAGTTTTTATCTCCATATGCAGAAAGGGCAGAAAACTGCCTTTCTGCATATGGAGAGTTTCAACCAGCGCTATTAGCGCTGTTGAAACTATTGGGGAAAAAATCGCGTTTTTTTTTTTTCCCTCTCCACCGGCCGCGGAGCGCCAGCTGCTTGGTGGAGAGGGAAAATGTTGAAAATCGCGCCATTTTTTTGGCGCGAACAGCCACTAGATGGCGATCGCGGCTCTCTGCATACGGCAGGAAAAAAAACTGGAGAGATTAGAAACTCTCCAGCCACGCGCCGAATTTGAAGGGGGAAAAAAAAAAATGGCGCTTTTTTTAAAACTTGCCGGTTTCTGCCTTTCTGAAGGCAGAATCCGCCAATTAATGCCGCTTTCCATGTTAGCGCTGCTCTCTGCATGAGGCCCTAAGTGTAGTGTCTCTAGGGCCCCTATACTGGGAGACTTGCCCTAAGGCCTGGGACATGGTACAGCAAACCCCGCTGAGCCGCGCTGAGCAGATGAACTTACCCCCTGCATCTGTAATCAGCGCGGCTTTAGGAGCCGCTTCCGCATGCGTGCGGAGGAGTGTGTAATTGCAGGAGCCAGGCAGGTTTAATTTTTGCCGCGGAGGGCCCATCACGTGACTGCCAAAAGCCAATGGCAGGCTGTGACGTGGCGCGCTAGCCCCGCCTCCCGCCCGGCTCCACACGTGACTGCCAAAAGCCAATGGCAGGCCGTGGCGCGCTAGCCCCACACGGCTCCCACACGGCTTACACAAGCGCGCACGCTGACGCTCATGCACGGACACAAAAAAAGCTCCTGCTTGAGCAGGAGAGCATGAGCGTCACCGCTGCTCAGCGCTCTTCCTTTCACCATGTCGGAGGCCTAACGCTAGAAAACATGACATGTTGTTTACCCTATTACAGCACTATAAACATATATACAGGTGAGGTTCCTCCTGGGATAAAATTGCTGAACCCTGCCTTTATATAACTTTTGCCGCCCTTCTCAGTAACTGAGGAAATTAAAAGGTGGGCTTACTTACACAGAGCCACCCCCTACAGCAGGGGTGCACAAACTTGCTGCACCCCCCTGCCTGCTCTCCCTCTGTGTCGCGCCCCGCCACTTACCTTTAATGTCATGTGACGTCACATCACATGACCCCACAGCGTCATTTGATGCTGCATTGCTGTGGCGACGCATGGCCTGAAGCCAGCTCAATTCAGGTAAGGGAGTTACTACAGAGGCCTCGTGCTGAAGAGCGCAGGGCCTCTGTAACCGCTGCACACCCCAAAAAAAAAAATCCCGCGCCAGTTTGTGCACCCCTGCCCTACAGGGTGACTCTTCTAGTAACTTCCGGAAGCAAGGCAGTGCCAGACATCTAACCTTTAAAATTGAAACATTAAATACATAGAATGTGTAGAATGTGCAACAGACTAAGGGCCTCATGCAGAGAGCAGCGGAAAGGTGAATAGCGGCATTTTTTGGAGAGAAATGCCTGTAGAACTGCAGGTACTGGCGAGTTTAAAAAAAAGCGCCATGTTTTTTGTTTTTTTTTGTGATTCTCGCCGAGCTACCGGCGAGAACCTAAATTTTCCCTGTTCTAAAAATATCCATATTCAGAAAGGCGCGATCGCCATCTAGTGGCTGATCGCGCCAATAACATGGAGAGAAATTCTCTATTTACCTCCTCCAAAAAAACTTGGCTGGAAGCTGGAGGTCGGCGGCCGGTGGGGGAGAAAAAAAAAAAAAACGCGTTTTTTTTTCAACACGTTTCAACAGCGCTCATATCGCTGGTTGAAACTCTCCATATGCAGAAAGGATTCTAAATGCAGTTTTCGGACCTTTCTGCATATGGAGAAAAAAACTCTCCATTAAAGCTTCTTTTTATTCCCCTCTCCAATTTTAAATAGCGCTGCTCTCTGCATGAGGCCCTAAGGCCTGAAAGGAAGTAACCCCTTAACTCCCTGTAGGGACCCGGACTGACTAAGGCAACGACTTTAGCAGGCCCCTAGGGTGCTACATAGAGCTAGCGTGGCCGCAGCCTTGAGCTTTAGCGCGAGTTTAGTTTCGGCAATTTAAATTGTCCAGTCCCCGCTCACGCGATGCGTTCGCGCTCGTACACGGGCACGCACGCTCACCCACGCTTGGCGCTTGAGTCCATGCTTGGCCACACTTTGAAACATGCTCAACTTGCCCGCAACGCCCCCCCCCCCCGCCCCACGCATGCATGCGAAATAGCCAGGACACCCGGCGCTCATGCTTGGAGAGCTGGTGGCCTCACTGCTCTCAAGCATGAGCGCAGTCGGCGCCAGCGGGAATGTAGCCTTATGAAAGAAAACAGAATGACCAGTTGTTCGTTATTATAGGGGCGCGCAAACTTTTGCTGCTGCGCCCCCCTGTCTTCCCTGACTGGATGCTCGCACCACCCCCTCCCTACCTTAGACCAAATGACGCTGCGGGGTAATGTGACATTACGTGACCCGTGGCATCATTTGACGTGTGTGGCGTCACATCACATGACCCCGTGGTGTCGTTTGATGCCGCGTTGCCATGGCGACGCGTCTCGGAACCCCTGAACCTCGGTAAGTATAGCGTTGCAGAGGCCTCACGTGATCCCCTGGCATTTAATTTAAATGCCTTGGGGAAGAGCGTGGGGCCCCTGCAACCGCCCGCGCTCTCCCAGACAAATCTCCCGCCCCCCCTGGGGGGCGCACCCCCAGTTTGCGCACCGTTGCATTGTTACACCAACCCAATAATACTTTACTTTCCTGTGGTTTATGATGTTATCTGTTTACTCAAGAGGGACATTTTGTGCTGCTGTGTACACGTGATAAAGTATAAGGCCTGGGACATAGTAAGTTTAAGCGCGCTGAGCAGATGCACAAAGCCCCTGCATCTATCAGCGCGGCTATAGTTTCCCCCTCCGCATGCGCTCTGATGCGTGTGGAGGCTCAGAAACTTTTCCGAGACAGGCAGGTTCCAAATTTGCCGCTCGGGGAAGCGGAGGAGCGGTCACGTGACCGCTCCCATCCAATGGGAGTGTGGGACTAGGCCCGCCTCCCGCTCCGCCTCCTGACACACCTCGCCCCGCCCCCAGAGCGCGCTCACTGCCTCACCTGCAAGGACAGAAAAAAGCTCCATTTTCAGCAGGCGAGGCAGAGCAGGAGCGCGGCTCAGTGCGGCTGAACCCTCTATGTCCCAGGCCTAAGACGTCTGCCTCATATCTTGTTTAGTAGTAATGAATGTAGGCTGCAATGTATCCGAGACACTACAAGAATTATATGACCATAAGAAAAATCACACCAATAATTGCAATATTTAGTGATTTCAGGCAAATTCTTCACAAAAGTATGGTTAGTGAGAAGGATAAGTGATCTTTTTCTTTTGTTGATTTTGGTTAGACTCAATCCTTTTCAGTGTCCATACAAATGTAGCAAAACTAACAATCCCCAGTGCCGCGGACGAATATCCAAAAGTCTGCAGCGCTGGTGACAGTGTCTGCCATAATGGAGCTTCAGCGAGTCCATGCCTCTGAATAGGACCCCTGCAGTGCTAATCCTCTTGTGCCGTGTTGCTACATCTCTAAATGTTATTGTAAACATTCATCAATAAAAGACAGAAAAGCCCAATGCTACATCCTATGTGACAAAAATACACAGTGAAATACTTATATATTCTCTTGAGTAAGGGTAATTTAGTTAAACCCTTTGGCCAAAGCGTTAGGCTGCGGCCCCAGTGCCTCCGGGGGGCGTGACGGGGGAGTGAGGGGGCGTGGCCATGATGTCACCCGGCAGCTTCGCCCTCATTGGCTGAACCGCCTGGGGGTGTGGCCTAGCGCTCCGTCGCCCATGGCCATCTCCATTTTCAGGTGTTCCTGAAAAACTTGGCGTGCGGCGCGGCGGCCCCCCCTCGCAGCGGGCCCGGCCCCATTGAGGGGAAGGCTCTTGTCCCTGCAGCGCCCGCCAAAGCGGGCACTGCAGTAGCCAGCGGGGACCTGGCCTTATAAGCCTGCAAGCCCCATTATTCTTTAAGCCAGAGGGTCACGTGGTGATGACTTAGCTCAGATAGTGTCAACTCGGCCCTCTTTTCCAAGCACGACAAGGTCTGTTTCTTTTCTTACTTTATTTTGGAGAAAGCAGGGAAAAACAGTCTCTTGTGTAGAGGTGTAGGTCTAAATATCTCTGTGTGTGCTTAGTAGTAAAGAGAGGTGAAAAGATAATCCTGCAGCACCATTACAGGGGTTACAGCCAGGTACTCACTCGTCCAGTGGTGTTGTGGAAAAGGAAATGGCAATGTATGCTGGGTAGTAAGATAGTCTGGGGACAGACCATCTGTGGGCAGAGCACAGGGGGAGAAAGCAGACTAGCCCATTTGAGAGAAAGGCTGGGGCTGCTATGGCAACTCACAGGAGTGTCTGGGGGAGCTACAACATGTAGCAATAATGTTGCATCTCTAATACAGCAAGCTGCTGGGAGAGGGGAAATGGCACTGTATTTATCACACAAGCACTGTGTTTGTGTGCAGAACCAAACACATACAGCTGGTACTAATAAGCTGGCAAACAGGGCTGCGAGGAAAGGGGGGGGGGGTGAAACAGAAGTGCAGACAGGGGTATTCCTGTTCCATGACACTCCCCGTCTGGTATCTGTAGATACCACTATATGACAGGCTATGTGGAACATATGTGCAATGCAAACATAACATAACAATGCAAAGGTCCATATTCCCATAGCAAGGTGATACCGGCCAGTACCACTGGTGTCAAAGTCCTTTGGCCAACCTTCCAGTAAGGGAAGCCAGGTGGATGCACAGCTCTTGGTTAGCTTGATGCACCACAATGTCTTTTGTAAGAGTCTCTGGCACTGTTTCCTTTTAGCCTTGTGAGAAAACAGTCCTTTTGTCTCTGTATTTTATCCACAGAGTACATCCCCTTGTAAGCGTGCCAGTCGTGGTAGCTTTTCGCCCTATCACCTGGCGTTCGGCAGAAGGAGATGGCTTTTGGTTCCTTGCGGAAGCGGAACAACACTTCTGGAAGACTGGTTGTCGAATCTAGTCCAGTAAAGAGGGCGTCTCTCAGAGAGACTCCCTGAAGCTGAGTGTGGGGTTGAACATTACCCGGACTTGATCGGGTTCCTGAGGGTGGCAGGCCCCAGGTGATTGGAGGTACCGACATTCTTCACCTTCCTCCATTAGAGGTGCTGGCTTTGCGTGGCCGGTAAAGAATATCTGCTGGATGAAGGCCACAAAGTTGTTTTTGGTCTCTGGTTCCCTTTTTAGGTCGCGGAGGTGCGAAGTGAACCTAGAGATGGCTTGTTCTCCATTGTTTGGGAAGCGTCCTTTTGGTGAATGGGATGGTAGCGGAGTCACCCAACTGCCTAGTCCGTCTTTAGAGAGCTCCTCGACAGTTAGCCTCAGGAATCCTCTATCTTCCCTTGATGGTGTTCGTTTGCCGTCCCTTGTTGTTTGGAACACTGTGCACCGTAGGTCATCGGTGCATTTTTCTTGCACGGGAACATCTCCACGTCGTTTGGTGAAACAGGGCTGTGAGGAAAGGGGGGGGGGTGAAACAGAAGTGCAGACAGGGGTATTCCATGACAGCATCAAGGCATGACCAGTAAGCAGGTCCTAACACTACCTATGCAAATATACCTCTGCTGAAGGAGGAATGGCCACAATAGTCCTGTACTGTACAAGAACATGAGAGAGAAAAAACCTTGCTACTTAAAAACATTCATCAATGAAGATTATAAATTGCTAAAATGTATCTGTCAATCATCCATCCAACTACTCAATCAAAAACATAGGGATTAAATGAGAACATTACACATCACTTACATGGTCATTATAGGAAATAACAGCCAGGGGGGCTGTCAAAAAGTATGGGAATTGCTAATAAAGGTTGTTTTCTCTTATATTTCAAGGGGTTTGTGGTAATTAAGAGCAGAAATGGCAGAACAAGCCCAAAGCACAGAGGAAGATGTGACAGATGCCAAGATGTGGAACCCCTTCAAGTGAGCGTTGTGCATGTTTTTGTTTCATATCTAACCTGTAATTCAAATGGAAGTAAAAACAAATGACCCCCACAGATTTAAACATGTCCTCTACCTGTTACAATATCACAGATATCACAAAGGTTAGAACAGTTCCCACTACAGAATTGTTTTCAACCACTTCTATTTTTAACACAGGTGAGAAGCAGGTGGTCGTCTGAGCTGGACCGCATTCATTTCAGCTTCAAAAATGCCCTGGTTCCCGAGATACTTACCAGCTAAAGTCTAAGATTCCTCCCCTTCAACAACAAAAAGGGTTGTTTATGTCTCCCTTCTGGCGCGGGCCAAATGAAGCCACAATGCCACCCGTCACGGCTCCATACAAACCCACATGAAATGCAGGTGGCACCAGTGGTGGATTTCCCATTAAGCCCATTAGGCCCGGGCCTAGAGTGGCAAAATTTGGGAGCGGCAACAAATTTCCACTCCCATATGCATTTGCCGCGGTCTCGGGCCTATTGGACATAATGGGAATGCACAGAAAATGAGTGATCGATGCCGCCGCCATTGCGCCGCCATTGCTCCGTAATGCTCAGACTCACCAGGAAGTAGGTTTAAAAAACCTTTATTCAGCTACATAATACGGACAACTAGGGAACCTCCTCCCACGCGTTTCAAGCAAAACTGCTCTTTCTCAAGGCTTACACTGTTTCTATAATGGGAATGCACGGCCGCATGTGCATGTGTCGGCCGCTACCTTCCTACCGCCCCCTCAATCTTCCTTGGAATCCCAGCATCAAATGACACCGCGGACGCGCCAACGTGATGCCACCCGACATCTCATTGCCATGGCAACGTGACATCAAATGACGTCCAGGTGTCACATTACCATGGCAATGCAACACCATGCGCCGTCACATTGATGACCCCCACGGTGTCATTTGACACTAGGATCCCAAAGGAGATGTAGGGCGTCAGCAAGGAGGCGGCCAATACACGTAAGTGCCTGGGGGAAGGGGGGCACAATATGAAATCCGCGGCTGGGTAGCACGTTTCCTGGAAAGTATCTCAGGAACCAGGCGGTACTCGGAACTGAAATTACTGCAGTTCAGCTCTGGAGATGCCTTACTTCCCATGCATGCTGAAAAAGGCATTTCCCTTTAACTCAAGCACTCTTGGAGAACTTATATGAGATGTGCATTGCTGCAATATTGCCAGTCTGACTCCATATCACCCGAAGGTAGGGGTGCCCAACTCCAGTCCTCAAAGGCCACCACCAGGCCAGGTATTAGGGACAACCCTTTTTCAGCACAGGTGATCAGTCTTTGACTGAGCCACTGATTGAGCCACCTGTGCTGACGCTGGGATATCTTTAAAATCTGACCTGTTGGTGGCCTTTGAGAACCGGAGTTGGCCATCCCTCTCCTAAGGCATTTACATTACTAATAGTTCTTTTTTTTTTCTATGAATAATGGAGACATTGAAAAAGCAGAACCGTTTTTTTTTTTTTTTTACTATATTCTTTTTTAAGGGTAATTTTAATTCCAATACCCTTGGTAAGTGAATATTTTGCTTTTGATGTGACTTCTGATGTGCTCATGAAACTGTGTGATGTGAGGCACTGGGATCACAATATCTTTCGATCCATATTTTTTTGGCGTGCCAACTACCGAAGGGTTTTGCAGCGCACTATATATTTAAACATAGAAAAAGGATGCACAATTACTTGGGCAATTGTCTCGTAACAGTAAACGTCATCTAGATTAACCAAAAAAGAATCCATCGTACATTACAAACAGGAAAATAAACAATGTATTCATGAAATAGTTTACATGGGATTATGTATGAAGAGGTGAAACACTAAGAGGCCAGAAATACATTGGAAACAGAAGAGAATGTGATGATAATATACAGTGGTGTGAAAAAGAAAGTACACCCTCTTTGAATTCCATGGTTTTACATATCAGGACATAATAACAATCATCTGTTCCTTAGCAGGTCTTAAAATTAGGTAAATACAACCTCAGATGAACAACAAAACATGACATATTACACCGTGTCATGATTTATTTAACAAAAATAAAGCCAAAACGGAGAAGCTATGTGTGAAAAACTAAGTACACCCTTACTGCTTCCATAGGAATTAAGATGCTAAGTAGTAGACAGGTGATGCTAATCAAATGCCCTTGATTAATTGATCATCAGCAAGTGTGACCACCTCTATAAAGGCTGAAGTTTTAGCAGTTTGCTGGTCTGGAGCATTCAGGTGTGTGTTAACACAATGCCAAGGAGGAAAGACATCAGCAATGATCTTAGAGAAGCAATTGTGGCTGCCCATCAATCTTGGAAGGGTTATAAGGCCATTTCCAAACAATTTAAAGTCCATCATTCAACAGTGAGATAGATTAATCAAAAGTGAATACATTAAAGACAGTTGCCAATCTTCCCAGGAGTGGACTTCCCAGCAACTTCACCCCAAGGTCAGACCGTGCAATGCTCAGAGAAATTGCAAAAAACCCAAGAGTTACATCTCAGACTCTACAGGCCTCAGTTAGCATGTTAAATGTTAAAGTTCATGACAGTACAATTAGAAAAAGACTGAACAAGTATGGTTTGTTTGGAAGGGTTGCCAGGAGAAAGCCTCTTCTCTCTAAAAAGAACATGGCAGCACGGCTTAGGTTTGCAAAGTTGCATCTGAACAAACCACAAGACTTCTGAAACAATGTCCTTTGGACAGACGAGGCCAAAGGGGAGATGTTTGGCCATGATGCACAGCGCCACGTTTGGCAAAAACCAAACACAGCATATCAGCACAAACACCTCATACCAACTCTCAAGCACGGTGGTGGAAGTGGGATGATTTGGGCTTGTTTTGCAGCCACAGGACCTGGAAACCTTGCAGTCATTGAGTTGACCATGAACTCCTCTGTATACCAAAGTATTCTAGAGTCAAATGTGAGGCCATCTGTCCGACAGCTAAAGCTTGGCCGAAATTTTGTCATGAAACAGGACAATGATCCCAAGCACACCAGCAAATCTACAACAGAATGGCTGAAAAAGAAAAGAATCAAGGTGTTGAAATGGCCCAGTCAAAGTCCAGACCTCAACCCGATTGAAATGCTGTGGCTCGACCTTAAGAGAGCTGGGCATAAACAAATGCCCACAAATCTCAATGAACTGAAGCAAGAGTGGGCCAAAATACCTCCACAACGATGTGAGAGACTGATAAAGTCATACAGAAAACGATTACTTCAAGTTATTGCTGCTAAAGGTGGTTCTACAAGCTATTGAATCATAAGGTATACTTAGTTTTTCACACATGGCTTCTCCATTTTGGCTTTATTTTTGTTAAATAAATCATGACACTGTGTAATATGTAATGTGTTGTTGTTCATCTGAGGTTGTATTTACCTAATTTTAAGACCTGCTAAGGAACAGATGATTGTTATTATGTCCTGATATGTAAAACCATGGAATTCAAAGAGGGTGTACTTTCTTTTTCACACAACTGTATATTCTGTAAATAGGATGTGCATACTCAGGCTCATCCAAAATAGATACAGTACAGCAGTGGCAGAATTAGGGGGGTGGGATGAGTGGGGACGCCTGATAGGGGGTGCAGGAATCTCCCCTGGAGTCACCCCGACTCAGTGAGGGGGAGACAGAGGGCGCTGGGGCAGTCACAGCTCAAAACACCAGAATTAGAGACAGTCTGCCCTTCCCGCACTTTGTATATCAAGTTTGTACAGGCAGTCCTCGGTTATCCAACGGAATCCGTTCTGGAAGTAGCGCTGGATAGTGAAACCATTGTAAAGTGAGTCCCATGTTAATCAGTGACGGTGAGCGTTGGCTAACGCATTCCGGCGTCGAAAAATGGCCCTTAGCGTTGCATTGTAAATCGTTGGATATGCCATTCGTTGTAAAGTGAAACGTTAGATAATAAGGACCATCTGTACAGCAAGTCAGCAAGTAGGAGCTCCTCCGTCGGAGGAAAAAGTGATGCACAGCCGTCAGAATGAAAACGCTGAAGGAGGCTAAGCTGGTGATTAGTTCAACTTTATTTGAGTGCAGTGCTGACGGATCTTCTTCTTTTTTTTTTTTTTTTCAAATAGTTTTATTAGGCATTGGTACAACAGGTGATTTACAGTTTCATTACATCGCCTAATACATAAACATTTTAACTTTTTCTGGGGTAAAGAAGGGGTCACCTTAGGTGACCCTGAAAAGGAGGTCCTCTAAGGGAGAGGACAGAAGGATCAAGAGGAGTGGGTGAGGGGGGGGGGGAGGGAGAACTTCACAACCTGGAGGCCCTATCTTTGTGATACTTGGACCTACTAGGTCAGCATTGGGGAACGGATGAGATTGGTTTGCTCTAGTACTAGCTTTCTGTCTGTCAGGGCCTTCATCTGTTGAAGAGCCACCAGGGTTCCCATATCTTATCAAAGGCAATGAGCCTTTGCCTCAGCATTGCCGTCAACTTCTCCATTGTCATCACTTCGCTGATCCTCTTTTTAATGGATTTTTTGGATGGTGTGGTTTGTCTCTTCCAGGATGCCGCAATCTCACATCTGGCCGCAGTTAGAATATGGGAGATTAATTTCCTAGTTGTCCGGGCAATACCTGGTATTGGCCTGGCAAGTAGGAAGGTCAGCGGTTCTATAGGTAATTCTAGGTCTGTGACCTCTTTTATTAAATTTTGAACCTTAGTCCAATACTTTTCAATTTCTGGGCAGGTCCACCAAATGTGGGCCATGTCCCCTCTATGACCGCAGCCTCTCCAACACAAATCTGACGCCAGGGGGTATATCTGGTTCAACCTCGCTGGAGTGAGGTACCAGTGGTAGAGAATTTTATAAATATTCTCCTTCGTGACGGTGCATAGAGACGTTCCTGAGGCTGCTAGCCAAATTTCCTCCCAAATCTCCCTTTCTATTATGATGTTCAGGTCAGCAGCCCATTTGAGCATATAGTCGTGCTCTTGGATGGTTTTTGAGTTATACAGAATGGTATATATACTAGAAATTAATCCCCTTTGGTATGTGTTTGCTTGACACAATCGTTCGAATTTTGTAAGGGAGGGGAATTCTGGGGATGGGCATATCTTTTGGGCAAAATGTCGGATTTGTAAGTATTTAAATGTATCCAATTCCCTGATTTTATATTTGGCTTTGACTTCTTGGAAGCTCAGGAACATGTCAAATCTCAGGAGGTCCGCGATCGTCCCGACCCCCCCCTCTTTAAGTCGGTCGTATAGCTTAGAACCGCATCCCGGTGGAAACTTTGGGTTGTTGGGTAAGGGCGTGAGTTGTGGGCTAGCAGAGCTCAGCCCGAATCTGGTCTTGCTTTTTGACCATACATCCCACGTGAACAGGGACGCTTGTAGTTTTAAATTATGCATCTGCTTATCTCCTTTATCCAAACTCCATAGGCAGGCCTGCAGAGAAGGCATTCTGGCATATTTAGATTCAATATCGATCCAGCAGTGTTTCGCTGGATCAGCATTCCACATGACAGCTTGTTTCAATTGAGCTGCTATGTAATATTTGTGTATATCTGGGACAGCCATACCCCCTCTACTCCTTGGTGCCAACAGAACCGATCTTGCAACCCTGGGCCTTTGTCCTGCCAAATGAAATTAAACATTCTGTTTTGTATGCTCTTTAGATCAGCGCCAGGCACCTGGATCGGGAGTGTCTGGAAGTAGTACAAAATTCTAGGGAGAATATTCATCTTAATTGAGACCATTCTCCCAATCCAAGATATCTGGTAACCTTGCCACTGTTCCAAATCTTTTTTAATTGTTGCCCAGAGCGCTGGGTAGTTGTCTTGATATAGAGCATTGTAGTGTCTTGATATATTTACTCCCAAATATTTAATATATGCAGGACACCACCGGTAGTTGAAATTCAGTTTGAGTAGTTTCACTTCCACGTCAGGTAGGCTGATATTTAAGGCCTCTGACTTTCCGCTGTTTATTTTATATCCAGACACTTTACCAAAGTCCGATAGTTCTCTTTGAAGGTTCGGAAGAGAAGTTTGGGGTCTGGACAGGGTAAGAATGATATCGTCGGCGAATAGGGATATTTTAAAATTTGTTTCCCCAATCTCGACACCCTGTATATTTATATTATTTCGAATTTTGGTTGCAAGTGGTTCGATCGTGAGGGCGAAAAGAAGAGGAGATAGGGGACAACCCTGCCTTGTGCCATTTTTAATTTGAAATCTCTCGCCCGTTCCCCCTGGGAGTTTAACCGCAGCGGAAGGGTTCTGGTAGAGAGCCCGGATTCCATCCAGGAACTTATCTTTGAAACCAAATTTTTCCAAGGTCTTATCTAGGAATAACCAGTCTATCCTATCGAATGCCTTCTCTGCATCTAGGCTCAGTAGCATAGCCCTTGTTTTGGACATGTGGACATGGTCGACTATGTTTATTAATTTACGTGTGTTATCCGCTGCTTGTCGTCCTGAGACAAATCCAACTTGGTCTGGGTGGATGAGTCTAGGTAATATGGGGTTTAGTCTGTTCGCGAGTATCTTACTGTACAGTTTTAAGTCGTTATTCAAAAGGGATATGGGCCTATAACTTCCACACTGGGTCGGGTCTTTCCCCTCCTTATGGATTATAGCTAAATTAGCTGAGGACATTGAGTTTGGTATTGGGTTCCCTTCCATAAAGGAATTGAACAGGTTCAGAAGATGGGGTGTCAGTATAGGTAGGAATTTCTTATAGTAGAAATTTGTGTAGCCGTCAGGTCCCGGCGCTTTGGAGGATTTGGACGCTTTTACCGCCGCTGACAATTCTTCCACTGTTATTTTACCATTTAACCTTTCATTCTCCTCCTCTGTCAGGGAGGGAAGATTACAATCGGCAAGGTAATTTATTATTGATGCTTCTGCGGTTGACTTTGGAATAGCGGAGTCAGATCTCAGGTTGTATAGTTTGGTGTAAAATTTGGTAAATTCCTCCGCTATTTTTTTCTCATTATAGATTATCTCACCAGACCTATTCCTGATCACCGTGATCTGTGATCTTTTTTGTACGCCTCTTAACTTGCTAGCAAGAAGTCTATCAGCTTTGTTCCCTTTGTCGTAATACCTCTGACCCGTCCATTTTAAGGCTTTTTCTACATTTTCCAATTGTATATCTTTTAATTTGGTTCTGGTAACTGTCAGTAATTTGTAAATTCTCCTGGACGGGTTCAGTTTGTGTTGCTGCTCTAGTTGTATGATCTTATCCGTGAGCTCTTTGGTTAGTTTTACTTTGACTTTCTTCCTATATGATGCTATCGAGATAAGTTGGCCTCTAATAGCCGCTTTGTGGGCTTCCCACAGGATAGCTGGGGAGTCTACCGTGCCTAAGTTTAGTCTAAAGTAATTCTTGAGGGCTCTTTTGACTTCTTTTTCTGTCTCTTTATTGTTTAGAAGAGAATCGTTTAGTCTCCAATTATATGTGTATGTTTTTATAAATGGGGCCGTGAGAAATAAAGAAATTGGTGCGTGGTCTGACCAAGTGATTGGACCTATGTCTGTGTCGGTTGTTGCCTCTAGTACATTCTTGGTGGCAAGAAAACAGTCAATCCGAGAATAGGTCTGGTGAGGGGCCGAGAAAAAAGTATAGTCTCTTTGTCCCTGGTGTTGTGCTCTCCAAATATCTACTAGGGAGAAATCCTTTATAATGTCCCTGAAATTTTTCCCCAATCTTATTGCTTGGGGCGGGGGTGGCCGACCCAGTGTGGTCGATTTGTCCTCTGTCGGGTTGAGTACCATATTTAAATCACCTCCTATTAACAAAGAGGACAAATAATCCGGGTCAGTCTCTTCTAATACTTTTCTTAGGAAATCCGTCTGATTTTCGTTGGGGGCGTAGAGGTTGATCAGGGCGATCGCGGACCCCGCCAGCGATCCATACACCACCACGAATCTACCCTCTGGGTCTGTTGTGACTTTTGTTAAATTGAAGGGGGTGCCTTGTCTAATCAATATAGCTACTCCCCTTTTTTTACTACTAAATGATGAGTAGTAACTCATAGGATACGTGTTTTGAAATGTTTTAGGCGGCTCCTGCGCAGTGAAGTGCGTCTCCTGGAGAAAGACAATATCACCATTGAGCTTTTTTAATTCTTGAAGAGCTAGCCTTCTTTTCTTATTATTCTGTAGTCCCTTTACATTGAGCGATACTAATTTAATTGGTCCTTGTTTGGCCATTGTCACCCTTCTCTATCTCAACTTTTTAGGTCCTGCTTATCCTTACAAGGACCAGTGGCTATGTGCGTAACTAGATGGTACTCTCGTTTTTTGTGGGCCTTGGTTAACCAGGGTGTGAGGGGGGGGGGGGAGGGGGCCTGCTGGGATAGTTTCAGCAGGTAACAGAAAGAGAGGAAAATAGACCTTGTTCTGTTCTTAAAGGAACAAGACCGACCTAACGGGCAGTCGGTTTGTCGGGTAAAGCACCCTTAGGGGGTGGGTCCGGTGGCGATAACTGACCGGAATGGGCGAGGAAGGGACCCTATAGATCCGTGTATTACCCACTATTCCCTCTTGTTTTCCCTATGATGAGGGGGGAGTCATGAGAGTGAGACTTGCCTCTATTTGGTGGGAAGGGGTAAGGGGTGGTCGGGGCCAATTTGGGGGGTATGTGGAGAGGGAAAGTTGGTTGTCAGGTGTTGGGGCCTGAAATCTGCTTTGATCTTTTAATTTTGATTACTTCTATTCAATCTTGAAAGGGCCTCCTGACTTTGGGTACCCTTTCTGTTTATTATAGGCTAGACTAGGTTAGCGAGGTGTTATTTTTATTCCCCTTATTTGGCCTAGTGGGCATATTCTAATCTCAGCGGGTGTGAGTTGTATTCCTGGGTAGTTCTGTATCTGGGGGGAAAAGGGGGGGAGGAGGGGGGGGTGTGGGAGGGGGGGGGCGGGAAGGGGGGAAGGAAGGGGGAGGGGGGGGGAGGAGGAGGAAAGGGGGAGGATGGACGGGGAAAAGAGAGTGGGGGGGGAGTGGAGGGGGGGGTGGGGGGAGGGATATAGGGAGAGGGGGGGGGGAAAGGCGGGGAGTATCAAAGTGTAACAAGGGGTACAGGAAGGTGGTTCTTACACCATGAAGTCATCATGTTTCCTATAAACTGCATGGCAATATGTCATTACATTAATCACTGCCTTGTGGGAAGGGGCAACATTCAGTGGGAGATCCGAGTTTCTCTGGTACCTATGGGAGTCTTGGGATTTACAATAACCTTGACTGGGGGTGGGGGTAAGGAGGGGGAGGGGAGGTGAGGGGAAGGAGGGAAAGGGGGAAGAGGGGGGGGATGGAAGGGGGGGGGGAAGGGTGGGTGGGGGGGGACTTATAGGTATACAGGGTTGTAACACATACATTTAGACATCTTTTGATTTAAGTGGTTTATACAATCATTTGCTTTTTCATCAATTACCTCCTCATATAGATATACAGTCTACATTCTATGATCAGAATTTCTTTGCTACCTTTGGATATCCTGGTCTATTCATTGGAGTAAGCAAGGGGCAGTGGGAAAGGGGAGGGACAATGGGAGAGGGGGGGGAGGGGAGGGGGGAGGGGAGGGGGGAGGGGGGAGGGGAAGGGAAAGGGGGGAGGGGGGGGAAGGGAAAGGGGGGAGGGGGGGGAAGGGAAAGGGGGGAGGGGGGGGGAAGGGAAAGGGGGGAGGGGGGGGGAAGGGAAAGGGGGGAGGGGGGGGGAAGGGAAAGGGGGGAGGGGGGGAAGGGAAAGGGGGGAGGGGGGGGAAGGGAAAGGGGGGAGGGGGGGGAAGGGAAAGGGGGGAGGGGGGGGGAAGGGAAAGGGGGGAGGGGGGGGAAGGGAAAGGGGGGAGGGGGGGGAAGGGTGGGGGAAGAGGGGGGGGAAGGGTGGGGGGAGAGGGGGGGGAAGGGTGGGGGAAGAGGGGGGGGAAGGGTGGGGGAAGAGGGGGGGGAAGGGTGGGGGAAGAGGGGGGGGAAGGGTGGGGGAAGAGGGGGGGGGAAGGGTGGGGGAAGAGGGGAGGGAAGGAGAGGGGGAGGCAGGGAGGGGGGTATAGGGAAGGGAGGGCTGGGATGAGGAGAGGGGCAGGTTATCTGGGTAAATGGCCGCATTGCAGGGGGGGGGGGTGATAATCATTTTCCCCTCTGGAGCCTCAGTCTATATAGCTATTACAGTGTTACCATTAACTTGTAGCTATATTAACTAACAGCACACATATTCTAACTATGTACAACTTAAACTTTATGCCACAGACCCTTCTGGAGCAGGTCTTTCATCAGGGGAGGTGTTCAAAACTCGGGGGAGAGGCAACTGCCTCAAATCACCCCTGGGACCTTGTATAGACCCTGTCCGGTGGTCAACGTCCTGGTCGGAGGGTTGTTTCGCTCCGTCTGGAGGGGGTCCTCCGCTTCCGCTTTGCCGGAGGAAAGCAGAATCCAGGCCGTGTCACGGGGGGATGATGTAGCCTCGCGAGACTCCGCTCTTGATCCGGCGTTGAAGGCAGTCGATGTCTCCTCTTCCCGCTTGCGTGGCCAGTCGGGACCGGTCTGGGTGAGTATCAGTAAAGGATCTTCCTTCGGAGGGGATCTTACCAAGGGCTGGTAAGGTCTTTGATCCAGCCGCGGGTGGGATCTCGCCTCGACGGGCTGCCGCAATCTTCTGACTGCTCCGGCTCGCCTGGGGCTCTGCATCACGGCTGAGTTATCTTTGTTTTGGTTGCCTTTGCCCCGCTAGACGCTGAGAGGCTCTCGTCGGGGGATCTTCAGGCTCCTGTCTCTGAGGGCCGCGTTCCTCCACGGGCCAGGATGCAGGGGGGGTCAGTCCCAGAGCTCGCACTACCTGAGGTATGTCTTCCGGGTAACGGGTGATAAAGTATTTCCCTTTATGTGGTATTACCAATCTGAAGGGAAACCCCCATTTATACTTTATTCCATTTTCTCTTAGTAAGAGAGTCAGTGGCTTCAGTTCTTTGCGGCGGTCGATCGTTTTCTTAGACAAGTCACTATAGACTTGTATGGGTTCGTCTCTGAAACAGACCGAGTCCTTCTCCCAGCAGGCACTAATTATCTTCTCCTTAGTCGAGTATCTGTGCATTCGGACGACCACATCCCTTCTCCGGTTGGGGTCATCCGATCGCGGGCCCAGCGCACGGTGGGCCCTGTCGATCTCGAGGTCTCTTTCCTCCAGATCCTCGCAGACTGTGGTGAAGAAGTCTCTGAGGTATTCTCTGAGCTGGCCTGGGAGAACCGCTTCCGGCACCCCTCTTATTCTGAGGTTTTGGCGGCGGTCGCGGTTCTCTTGATCCTCGATGTCGTCTTGTAGGGCGCGCACCTCTGCACCCAGCCGATTAATTTCTTTGTCCGCGGCCTCTTGATGTTTGAGGGCCTCCTCTAATTTGGTCTCCAGTGCTACGGTTCTTTTTGTTAGGCCTTGTATGTCCTGTTTTAACTCGTCCACCGCTTCGCGCAGGTTGGACTGTAGGGATCGGTAAAGTTTATTATGCAACTCCTCTAGGAAGGCCTTTGTTATTCCTTCCTCCGTGGGCGGCATTTCTTGCTGCCGGTCCCACTCCGTTGCCGGCGACTTTGCTCCACGTGCGCCAGGCGGGGAGGCGCCATCTTGTTTTTTCAAGCCCGAGTCGGAGCTCTGTTTCGCCGCGGGGAAATACTTTGTAACGCTCTGCCCGGGCTGGGTTTTTGTCTTATGGGACATGCCTGAGTGGTTAGAGGTTTGCTGCATATATTTTGCGGTCGGGAAAGTCGGGGTAAATCTATATTTAATTCGTTTGCAGCATTAGGGTCTCAGGAGCTCTCCTCTTACCCTTCCGTCTCGGTCGACGTCATCGACACGCCCCCTGACGGATCTTCTTCTGACGCGTTTCAGCCCATGAGGCCTTTGTCAAAGAATGATCCGTCAGTCATGGTGAACTACATTAAATAGCACGGTCAAACCCAAGCACCTGTGGAGCAGCTAATCAGCTAATGAACCACAGGCGTGGGATGACCCGTGCAAATGTAACACAACCAATTAAAAACACATTAAAATTGAGACCAGAAACAGATATGACCACTACGCATCAGAATTTCTGAACATATTAGATTAATTATCAAACAAGACATCTTTCACCCACTATCTAAACATTTCATTCAATGCCCGTCAGATGGGCTCAAAAATGTCAGAATTTTTGGCATCGAACACGTTGCGCCCCACATTAGGGGTGGCAATAGACTTAACCATTTGAACAAAAAAGAGATGCAGTGGATCTTCTCCCTTAATACCTTGCAACCATATGATTTAAATATCGAATGGGAATTACAACATTTCCTTCATGACTGATTTACTTATTATTTATTCTCTTCCCCCCCCTCCCCCGCTCCCCCCCTCCCCCCTCATTCTTTGACAAAGGCCTCATGGGCTGAAACGCGTCAGAAGAAGATCCGTCAGCACTGCACTCAAATAAAGTTGAACTAATCACCAGCTTAGCCTCCTTCAGCGTTTTCATTCTGACGGCTGTGCATCACTTTTTCCTCCGACAGAGGAGCTGGGAGAGACTGCTAGATAAATTATATATCATCAAATTATTTGAAGTGACCGTGGTTTATTATACATCTGCTTGCAACTGCAGTTATCTTTCTCTTCTAGAGCCCTGCGTGGGTTAAACTGTGTTTACCCGTTTTTTTGCACAGCAAGTCAGCAACACTGCAGAGGGACTAGTGTGTAAGTATGCTGTGTATGTTGTCAGTGTGCTTTGTCAGTATGCGGGGGGGTTGAGATGGGAGGATGGATGGGGGAGGATGGGGGTGAGTGGATGTGAGAATGGATGGGGGTGAGTGGATGCGAGAATGGATGGGGGAGGAGGATGGATGGATGGGGGGGAGGATGAATGGATGGGGGGGAGGATCGATGGATGGGGGAGGAGAGATGGGATGGATGGGAGGGAGATTAGAGGGGAGGGAGAGGGGAAAAAGAGGGAGGGATAGAGGGAGAGGGGGCGGACCACATACAGGAGGGGAAGTGAATATGCTCCCCCCCTCCACTGAACAACCTGGGGCCCAACGGTACCTTGGTTCTATAAATTGGGAGGACGCAGTATGTGGAATTGCCCCAGGTGCAAAAATATCCAGTTCCTCCTCTGCAGTACAGTAAATTTAAACCACCACGATCTGGTGTTCAAAGTCGAGGCTATATTGTGAATGTCCTTTATTTTTACAATTTGTGTACCTGTCAGTAGAACAAGGGAGGAAAGGTTGGGCAAAAGACAGATACTGTACATTGGTTCCCTCTTTCCACTTCTTGTGTGTTTTTTTATTTTTTATGCAATGACTGCTCCTCTTCTATGTGTATAGTGTTTAGATTTATTAAGTCATTATCTTGTAAAAATAAATACATCTGCTGTTTAAGCATTAAGTACTGTTTGAGGAAAGAGAACAGACTTGTGTCATTATGTGACGTCTGACATACAGGCTTTTTATTCTCTATTTGCACTCTAGTCTTAGCTGTTCTTATTTATTATGTTCAGATATGATGCATAAACTTATGAACAACATTAAAAACATTTGAAGTTCTTCTACAAGTACACAGTCAATATATGGGGGCATTTATATATCTGATCCTTTTTTTTTGTTCAATCCAGGACGAAAACTTCAGCTACTGATTCAGTGCCAGTGATAATAAAACCAGCAAAGGTTAACACATTTAACTATAAAATGGATTATGCAGAAACAGGCCTTTGCCTAATAATTGATACAAAAATCAGTCACTGCAGATGTAAGTGTTAAGGTTTCTTATTTTTTTTAGGTTTCTGTGCTTATTTATACAGTTATTGACCACTTTAATGTACCAGTCAGAAAAAGATGACATTTCGAAACCAGTTTATCTGGAAAGCTGTGTAATACGGTAGGCATAAGCTTATAGGGGACCATGTTAAAATGGATATGAAGTAAAGAGTGACACACTGAGCTCATTTGCATGCCATTTCCCAGAATCCCTAGCTGCAGTGGAAGCACTGTGTGCTAAGAGATAATGGGGAAAGGCAGGGATGCAGACCTGTCTGAGGCATGCGAATGTGCTCGCAAGTAATGATCTTTTTTATTTGATGATATTTGTATGGCAGTTTGGTTGTGCTGAAGCTTGGCACCCCTCAGTGAATGTGGACCTGAGTCAGTCATTCATGCTGCTTCTTTTTTTTTTCAAAACCATGACATGTTCTGTGTGATCCAATGTCCGTGAATGATTTTCATTAAATGTGCAAAATGTAATAGACAAGTTCCATGCAACACATATGCTAATAAAGTGAAACGTTTTTCAGTGGCATTTTGCATTTCTGTATCATTCATAGACATATAATTTCTTCACTCATGTTGTGCAAAAAACTCAGAATCAAATATACTGTAGGAAATAGTCATGGCACAATCGGACTTGAAAAACATACCTGGTTGGTGCTATAAAATGGAAAAAAATATGTATATGTATACAACTCATTGTATCTGTACATTTTTCTATATGTACAGTACATATATGTATATGTGCAGTATAACAGTGCTAGCTGCTAGCACTGTATAAGAAAATGTACATTTTTATTAGGCAAGATTGCGGCTTTTAGATTCAATATATCATATTCTGTCAATACGTGCTATTTTCGGTACAAACAACTGCACTGGAGCAACACGTATTTTACAAAATGTTCGTTAATTGCCTTTCGAAGTTTGGTTATACGTCTGCTTGGCTGTATATATGTATATTTTTGCC
This sequence comes from Ascaphus truei, assembly GCF_040206685.1. Taxonomy (NCBI): domain Eukaryota; kingdom Metazoa; phylum Chordata; class Amphibia; order Anura; family Ascaphidae; genus Ascaphus; species Ascaphus truei. The sequence continues at coordinate 372,172,552 of NC_134483.1, forward strand.
TAAACAAATGTGATTATTGATGTTCGCATGACATTAGCTTGAGCATAGTGGGACATTTACCAAGCAGTGCCAAGCCTTAGGATGCCATAAGACAGGGGAGCGCAAACTTTTTGTGCTGCGCCCCCCTGTCACTCTGCCCCCGGCTCTCGCGCCCCCCTGCCTACCTTCATTCGCGTCAGATGACGTCACACGCCCACGCAGCATCAAGTCACATGGTGCCGCGGCGTCTATTGACGCCGCGTTGCCATGGCGACGCAACACAGACGGCTGAATCCCGGTAAGTAAACAGTTGCAGGGGCCTCACGCGATCCCCCGGCATTTAATTTAAATGCCTGGGGGAAGAGCGCGGGGCCTCTGCAACTGCCCGCGCCCCCCCAGCACAATCTCCCGCCCCCCCTGGGGGTCGCGCCCCCCACTTTGCGCACCGCTGCCATAAGACACCTGAATGGACTATAAGGTGCCTTATGGCTTAGTAAATATGTCCCATATTATGCTTATGCAGAGGGAGTGGGGCTCAGACTCGACACCTCAGTTGTCATTAAAAGGAGATTGCATAGGTACTAATTCACCTTTAAAAACAATATTATGCTGCATTGCTACTACTCAAGTGGCAAGTAGAGTAAATTGTCTTATTGAGCTGAATCACTTCCTTAGAATTTCACCACTGTTACATACTAGTAGAAACACACACGTTTGCCCTCTTCGCTATAATAAAGCTCAGGCTATCTACCAGATGGGCAGCATTGGTGCAGTGAAACTCATAAGGTGAAGACTAGTTCTCACAAATTCCACTTCACATTGCACAGAGCAATAGGAGTGTTCTGCACAAGACATTTCTAATGGGTAGAACATAACGACGAGAACAAGGGAGGTATTTATACCTTTTTTTTTTCTCAATGAAATACAGGCACAAAAAAAATAAGTAACAAGATTGATTGCTACAAATTTATTATCTGTTTTCTGGCAAAGCTGGTGCTATTGATTGCACGGAAGCACTAAATGCCGTGTTTTCCCATTCCAGACGAGAGGAATCTTCGGGAAGAGAGTACAGACAAGGATTTAGAAGCTCTCAAGTTCACCTTTGAAACTTTGGGGTTTACAGTGCAAATTGAAACCACAGACACAGACTACATAGAACCTTGTTTGAAGAAAGGTGAGTCGTTTTTTTATGACACAAAGCTCTAATAACTTCACAATTTATAATCCGCTTTATCAAATGATTGAAAATCTTCTTTGTAATCAATAGCTTGCAGAATGAGAGTCTGCCTTTAGGTTCTGTATTTGAGTACCACAATAATAATGAGCTTTCATGCTTTCCGGAAACAGCAGACACATGATCACACCATAGAAAGGTGGACAGTGTCAGTTAACCAAGTTCTGTGTAGACGGATGGAAATGGGCAATAAGGTGTCTCCTTGTGGCAGAGCATTGCTGAGTAAATATGGGTCTGCTCGTTTGGCATTTGGAGCTGTATTTACTAAGTGGTGCTACACCATTAGACATTTTTGGGAGCCACAAAATGGCCAATGCACTTGAAAGGAATGGAAAGTGTCTTATGAACTGGAAGTTTTCTTAATAATAACTTTATATAGCGCTTTCCTCCAATGGGACTCAAAGCACTTCACAGTTACAAAAAGGAAAAAAGAAGAAAACATTTAAAGCTATAAAAGAGACCAAACACAAGGAAATGATACAATACTGTAGTTATTAAATGCCGGACAGGTTGTGGTTCATTAATTAAATGCTTGGGCAAACGTCTTGAGCCTGTTTTTATAGATTTCCTGGTGTTGGTGCTACCTGTATGGCTCACAGGAGGCTCTGAGCATCCGCCAGTGGTAGTGGGGATAATCAGGACAGGCATTTAGGGATCTTTACAGATTCTTGCTCGGTGTTGCAGCGCCTCCATTCCCACAGGGTCTATTAGAATAGGTGCAGTCCCCTATGGAAAACACTCACTCCCTGAAGAAACTGCAGCCTCAGGCAGGAGTATAAAAACAGGAACAGTTCTTTATTGCAGCAAGTACACAGCACACCTCACAGCATACTCTTTACTTTGGTCCCTGGACTCAACCCCCAGGGCTTGAGGCCCGAAAGGTCTATCCTTGACTCCCATACTGCCTGGTGGTGTATGGGGTAGCTGATTCCACTCTCCTGAGGGAGGGGAAGGAAGGTGAACCAGAGCCCTGGCTCCACACTTCCAACTCTGCACAGACAAACAAAATTTAGGCTACAACCCCTTTTGTACCCAGCGGAGGGTCCTAGGTCTGAGCCCCTGATAGGGCAGTACCAAGGCCGTAGGCCCCCCTCCCTGCCACTCAAGGGAGTTGTTTACTTCTGCCGCAAGGAGCATGGATTTAACCTTAACACTGCCTGCGCTGGTACCATGGCTTATGTGTTAGGCAGGGCAGATTAGTAGCCCTGGGGGCACCTGGCTACATAAGGAAAAAACAGTGTAGCGTGTGAGAAGTGGTGCTCAAAAAAATCACATAAGGCTCTGTATTGAACTTGAGGATAAATTATATATAACAGTCCAGATGTTAGTAGGATGATAGACAAAAATGAAACATAATTAGCATACCCTTGGTGAGATAAGTGCCTAGTATTGTATGTCTTTATTTATATAGCGCCATAAATGTACATAGCGCTTCACAGTAGTGATACATGTTGTAATCATATAAATATCAAATAATATAAATAACAGGTCATTGGAATAAGTGCTTCAGACATAAAAGTAACATTAAGGAAGAGGAGTCCCTGCTCCGAGGAGCTTACAATCTAATTGGTAGGTAGGGGAATGTATAGAGACAGTAGGAGGGAATTCTAGTAAGTGCGTCTGCAGGGGGTCAAGCTTTATGTTTCATGTGTCCAGGATTATCCACAGTGCTATTCATATGCTTCTTTAAGCAAATGTGTCTTAAGGTGGGTCTTAAAGGTGGATAGAGAGGGTGCCAGTCGGGTATTGAGGGGAAGGGCATTCCAGAGGTGTGGGGCAGTCAGTGAAAAAGGTTTAAGCGGGAGAGGGCTTTATATACAAAGGGGGTAGAAAGAAGACATCCTTGAGAAGAACGCAAGAGTCGGGATGGTGCATAGCGAGAAATTAGGGCTGAGATGTAAGGAGGGGCAGAAGAGTGTAAAGCTTTAAAAGTGAGGAGGTGAATTGAGTGTGAGATGCGGAATTTGATCGGAAGCCAGGAGAGGGATTTCAGGAGTGGAGATGCGGAGACAGATTTAGGAAAGAGTAGAGTGATTCTGGCAGCAGCGTTTAGGATAGATTGTAGGGGAGACAGGTGAGAGGCAGGGAGGCCGGACAGCAGGAGGTTGCAGTAATCGAGACGGGAGAGAATAACGGCCTGAGTCAGAGTTTTAGCAGTCGAGCAACAGAGGAAAGGGCGTATCTTTGTGATATTACAGAGGGAAAAGCGACAGGTTTTAGAAACGTTTTGAATGTGAGAGGAGAATGTGAGAGAGGAATCAAGTGTGACCCCTAGGCAGCGTGCTTGGGCTACTGGGTGAATGATCATATTTCCAACAGTAATGAGGAAGGAGGTAGTTGGGCCAGGTTTGGGAGGACGTATGGAGGAGCTCTGTTTTTGCCATGTTAAGTTTCAGTCGGCGGATTGCCATCCAGGATGATATTCCAGAGAGACATTCAGAAACTTTGGTCTGTAGAGCAGGTGTAAGGTCAGGGGTTGAAAGGTAAATGTGTGTCGTCAGCATAGAGGTGATATTTAAACCCAAAAGATGTGATTAGGTCACCTAGAGAGTGTGTGAAAAGAGAAGGGGTCCCAGGACAGAGCCCTGGGATACCCCTACAGAGAGATCAATAGAGGAGGAGGAGGTGTTAGCAAGAGACACTGAAAGTACGATGGGAGAGGTAAGAGGAGATCCAGGATAGAGCTTTGTTACGAATACCAAGAGTATGTTGAATGTGGAGGAGAAGAGGGTGGTCCATGGTGTCAAATGCTGCAGAGAGGTTGAGTAATATGAGCAGAGTGTAATGACCTCTGTCTTTGGCAGCATGGAGGTCGTCTGTTATTTTAGTGAGGGCTGTTTCCGTGGAGTGAGCAGTGCGGAAGCCAGATTGCAGAGGGTCTAGGAGAGAATGGGTGTTGAGAAAGTGGATCAAGTGAGAGAATACAAGACGTTCAAGGAGTTTAGAGGCAAAAGGCAGGAGGGAGACAAGTCGATAGTTATAAGGACAGGTAGGGTCAAGCTTGCTGTTTTTTTAGTAATGGTATAACGGTTGCATGTTTGAAGGAGGATGGAAAGGTACCAGAGTAGAGGGAAGAGTTAAAAAAATCTGTGTGAGCGTAGGGATTATAGAAGGAGCAAGAGGTTTTAGGAGATGGGAAGGAATGGGATCAAGAGGGCAGGTGGCAGAGGGAGAAGAGGAGATCAGCAGTGACACATCCTCCTCCGAGATAGCAGAAAAAGAGTCAAGAAAGGCAGGAGGAGAGTGGTGTCCACCTGACATCCACAAATAATGACACACCAATATATGTCCCAACTCAAGGTAATAAATATATATATCGCAGATTAAGTCTGCTGACAGGACTTATATCAGGGCACTATGGCCCGTTACCTGCCAGCTTCCAGTATCCAAGCAGCAGCCACAGCGTGCAATCTGTTGTAGTAGAAATCCAGAGACGAAGTATGTAGCAGGGCACAGCAATTATGACATCCAATCTTGGATGTCACTTCTGCTGTGCCCTGCTACATACTTCGTCTCTGCATAAGGCAAAAAGCAGCAACAGAAAATGAAGATTGGCAGCATTTTTTTTACTTGCTCCTCTTGCACAGTCACTGTTGCAATGTCAAGAAAGAGATCAATGTGAAGGGGACACAAACAATGAGTAAAAAGTTAAAATGAGAATGAACACACGAGGAGGCTGTAACAAAGAGACTAATTACATTAGATGGGAATAGCTGGGGTCAGAATTTTGTTAAGCAGTTGGAGGATACAGTTATTATTACTACTTGAAATGTGAAACATTTGCGACAGTGCAATAAAAAATAATAATTGTATAAGGATTATTTCATTTTAAATGTATTTTAATCTAACAGAGGTGAAGGATTTATGAGATTTTAACAGTGATACTTGGGCTTAAATTGGCAGAGAGAGAAGACATAGGATTTGCCTGTGCACATGCTAGGCCACTGAGCTACACTTACACATGAGCTACACTTACACATGAGCTACACTTACACATTGCTGAAATATCCTTAGCAGCATTGTTAGTGGCTGCTTTGAAGGACCCTCTGGTAGTGAACTGATTTAAGGCACCAAATGCATCATATTATATGATACAGTATATTTATATAGTTGCTCATGTTGCTAACACATTCTTGTTTGTCATTTCAGCTGCTAATGAGGACCACAGTAAGAGAAGCTGTTTTGTTTGCGTAGTATTGGTTGATGAGAAAGACGCTACATTTAATCTGGGTGGTTCAAAAGAACTAACGTACCATTTCACTGGAGATAAGTGCAGGGGTCTTGTTGGAAAACCAAAAATGTTCTTTGTACTGGTAAATATTGAAACTATTTTGAAATAAAGCTTTAGTTTCTCCTTTTAATTAATAACATCTTTTTTTAATTGTATAACAAATAAGACAAACAGCACCACCTAAATGGATAATAACGCCCAATAGGATTAATATAGATTAATATAGATAAGGTGCAGGGAGACAAGGAGTGCCCGCCAACTCCAAAAGGGTAATATATTGAAACAAATAGCAACGCCGCACTCAGAAATACTTAAGTCAGAAATACTTCAAAATAGTATATTTTACTCATAAATATGAGAATAAAAGTGAAATACTGTTGATGAACAGCTGAAATCAGTATACTGTTGAAATTAATATATTACTGAAATGGACTGGGGGGGTCTCTGGAGAAGGATTGAAGGCGATGTTCTGTTTCCATTTTGTCTGTTATGTTTTCAGTCTCCATTTTGAGTGTAAGAATGAGCGTGTGGTTTGAATGTGTTTTGCTCACAGTAGATTTATGACTGTGCCTGAAGTAACGCCCACATTCCTGGTAATAAGAAGTTCCTGGTTTCTATAGAGAACTGTTTTAATCTAGTTTTAATGATCTGTAAGATGATTGGTTTAAGAATTAAGGAGTGGTTATCATATTTTGCCTAGTAACCTATTTTAGACAAAGGAATCTAAAGTGTATATAAAGCCTGCTCGGGCTCTCGTCGGGCAGAGAGTCTTATAGACTTTTGAATGTGTATGATCATACCATGCAATAAACTTCTCATTATCAAGGAACCCATGTTTGTGAGTGTGTGAACAGGAAGGACAAACAAATAGGGAAAAATAAGGGAGGAAAAAAAGGAAAAAGAAAAAATAACACCATAATATTCACAAAAGTGTCAAGAGGGGCAACACTAACGTTTCAGAGTGATAACCCCTTTCTTCTGGCCCATATTTATGAGCAGTGCTTGACAAATCACCCAAAAATCTACTCGCCGAACCAAAAAATCTACTCGCCACCCTGTCCCGCCCCCAAAATAAAATATATAAATAAAATAAATGTAATAAATTCCTAGTAAGAACAACATTCATTTTTGACATAAGTTTATTTATTGTATTACATTATACAACAATTAGTCCTTGTTACGTGTGTGTGTGTGTGTGTGTAAGTAAATGTCGGATCTAGAAATAACCAGTGTCTGGATGTCCCCGCTTCACAATATCTAAAGCAGCAATCCAGCCAGGGATCTTACCTGATCCGCAGTCCCTCTATGTCCAGGTACCCTCATTCCCGCAATGTTATACATTGGATGGGATGTGTTCCCTACCTGTCTTCTGGGTTAGGGGGGATTCCGATGTCTCCCATGTGAAGCTTGAGTCAGATCTGTAAGAAAGCAGTATAGGTTATTTCGGTGTAGTGTAGGGCAGTTAAGATATATAGGGTAAATAAGATATCCAGATCCAGAGTGTGAGACAGAGTGTGGGTGAGAGACACAGAGAGAGACAGGGTGAGAGAGAGACGGTGAGAGACAGAAACAGAGAGGGGGTGATTGGGTGGGGTGATTGGGTGTGGGGTGACGGGGTGATTGGGTGGGGTGATTGGGTGGGGTGACGGGGTGATTGGGTGGGGTGACGGGGTGATTGGGTGGGGTGACGGGGTGATTGGGTGGGGTGACGGGGTGATTGGGTGGGGTGACGGGGTGATTGGGTGGGGTGACGGGGTGATTGGGTGGGTGACAGGGTGATTGGGTGGGTGATGGGGTGATTGGGTGGGTGACGGGGTGATTGGGTGGGTGACGGGGTGATTGGGTGGGTGACGGGGTGACTGGGTGATTGGGTGGGGTGACGGGGTGACTGGGTGACTGACAGGGGAGGGTGACAAAGTGACGGGGATGGTGACAGGGGAGGGTGACAGGGTGACTGTGACAGGTAGGGTGACTGTGACAGGGGAGGGTGACTGTGACAGGGGAGGGTGACTGTGACAGGGGAGGGTGACTGTGACAGGGATGGGTGACAGGGTGACTGTGACAGGGGAGGGTGACAGGGTGATTGTGACAGGGGAGGGTGACAGGGTGACTGTGACAGGGGAGGGTCACAGGGTGACTGACAGGGGAGGGTGACTGTGACAGGGGAGGGTGACTGGGTGACTGACAGGGGAGGGTCACAGGGTGACTGACAGGGGAGGGTGACTGTGACAGGGTGACTGTGACAGGGAGGGTGTCTTGACTGTGACAGGGAGGGTGACTGTGACAGGGGAGGGTGACAGGGTGACTGTGAAATGGGAGGGTGACTGACAGGGGAGGGTGACTGTGACAGGGTGACTGTGAAAGGGGAGAGTGACTGTGACAAAGTGACAGTGTGACTGTGAAAGGGGAGGGTGACAGGGTGACTGTGGCAAAGTGACTGTGACAGGGTGACTGTGAAAGGGGAGGGTGACTGTGACAGGGGAGGGTGACTGTGACAGGGGAGGGTGACAGGGGAGGGTGACAGGGTGACTGTGAAAGGGGAGGGTGACTGTGACAAATTGACAGTGTGACTGTGACAGGGTGACTGTGAAAGGGGAGGGTGACTGTGACAAATTGACAGTGTGACTGTGACAGGGTGACTGTGAAAGGGGAGGGTGACAGGGTGACTGTGACAGGGCGACTGTGACAGGCAGGGTGACTGACAGGGAGGGTAACTTGACGGTGACAGGGGAGGGTGACAAGGTGACTGTGACAGGAAAGGGTGACAGGGGAGGGAGACTGGGTGACTGACTGGGGGGTGCCCTACACACCCACACACACACTACATGATGCAGCTATGGATGAAGGGGGGAAGGCAGGCGATCCGAGCAGGCAGCTCCCCGCCCCCTGTACCCACTGTGCGCTAACCACGACCGCAACTGCCCCGCTCCCCCCTCCCCGCTACCCCCGCGCCCATCTCCCGCGCCGGGCGAGGGAGCATCGGGAGGCAAAGGACTGCATTGCCCCCTCCCGAGGGAAGAAACACCACCAGCCCAATGGCGCCCCCCCCCCCCGCCACGGGCGGGCAGATGCCAAAAGACGGAGGAGTGGGAAGCCGCACTCGCGCCCCCCCCTACACACACAAATCTAAGTGTAGGTGCCGGGGGCCGCACGGGACACGCCAGGGGGGCCGCAGGGGACATGCCAGCAGGGCCACACGGGGGGGCAAGTAAGGACCACAAGGGGGGGCGCACGCACTGGAGGCAGGGAATAACACAATACATACCTTTTCCTGAATCGAAAAGGAAGGGCAGGTTCAATTCCCAGCCTGGCTGCTGCGGGGAGGGGAAATAAAAAATCCGGGCAGCACGTCGTCGCGTCACACCAATCAGGAAGAGGGTCCGGGCAGCACGTCGTCGCGTCACACCAAACAGGAAGAGGGTCCGGGCAGCACGTCGTCGCGTCACACCAAACAGGAAGAGGGTCCGGGCAGCACGTCGTCGCGTCACACCAATCAGGAAGAGGGTCCGGGCAGCATGTCGTCGCGTCACACCAAACAGGAAGAGGGTCCGGGCAGCACGTCGTCGCGTCACACCAAACAGGAAGAGGGTCCGGGCAGCACGTCGTCGCGTCACACCAATCAGGAAGAGGGTCCGGGCAGCACGTCGTCGCGTCACACCAATCGGGAAGAGGGATTTAAAAAATTTTTTTGATTATATATACAAGCAAAGAACCGTGTGCGCTGCGCGGCCATGAGGGGGGGTCGCCAGGGGGCCAAATCCGGTCGCCAGGTGCGACAAGGCGTCCGTATTTGTCGAGCAGTGTTTGTGAGTAAAATATACCATTTTGAAGTATTTCTGACTTAAGTATTTTTGAGTGTGGGATTGCGATTTGTTTCAATATGTTTTTTTGATATCACTCTATCTAGTACCACTTTAAGAATAGAATTAATCAGGAGTCATTATAAGTTAGGAAGTATTTCTTTACGTTTAGGACGTTATTCAGATATGTCATTTCCCAACTGTGAACTTAAAATCTTTACTTATCTATTTCCTGACTGATTTAAATGTACCCACAGTTAAAATGTTCATTGTAAAAGCACAACATGGATGTTAATATTAGCAAAGTACAAAGAACTCTACAAAAATGCATTAAGTCTATTTTACATGAGAAAAATTATATACGCAATTTTAGCACATTTTCTTAGACTGCTGTATTAAATCACAAAATTGGAACATTTATCTAATTTTCTAGTGCACAGTTATGATAGGAAATAGTCTTAAGCAGTTTTAAACAATACATATTTGTTAATTGTATCCCAAACAGCAGTAGACTACCTAAAACCACAATCCCCACGGTTGATTTTTTTTTGTTTGTAGTTTTTCAAATAGTTTGAAATGTAGATTTCTCCTCTTAACGGCCCTAAGGCTTTTTCCGTGTTGAGCCAAAGACTAATGGCAATGTCATCTGAACGTGCCAGTACAAGCCTTACAAGTACAAAAAAACAACTTACAGGCGTACTGTACAAATAACCATTTCACACAAACATGCTCCTTTTTTTCCCCATTGTCCAGGGAACTGAAATCTCTACATCTTATGCTATGAGTCTTGTTAGAAAAGTGCCTGCAAAAATCCCTGTCCAGGCAGACTTTCTTAAGGTTTCCTTCATATCCAGTGGTAAGATATCATTACATAATGCACTGTTGTGTTTTTCTTGTCCTGTGTAACCGCCTTCATGATGTTGTTATATTTGCTATTGTTTATCAAAGAAATATTTACAGCTGGGCAATTTATTTGAACATTTCTAAATGATGTATACATAATTTAAATACAAATACATTATATACAGTCAATAATTGACAAGCTGCCTAGCAATAAATTGTACTTTCGGTCCTTGCACCCACTAGCAGGTTCTAAAAACATTGCTGTTTTCGAAACACTGTTTTTAAGAGGATGGGCGGTGCTCAAACATCTGCTGCACTAAGCTACCTCTGGTACTTTTGTAACGTTTTTGTTACAACGTTTTGTAACAAGTGCTCCTCAAACTAAAACTAAGCAGCCAATGTGGACCTGACTTACTACAATCTAGGTTCCTACGACTTGGTGCCCCAGCCATTGCCAAACCAATTGCGTCCATAGTCAACTCTATCCTGTCTGCAGGCCATATCCATAAGACCTGGAAAACTGCCAGAGTTGTCCCAATCTTCAAAAGTGGGGACAAAAACACTGTCTCAAACTACAGGCCAATCTCACTTCTCCCAATTCTATCCAAAGTCATGGAAAAATGTGTCCACTGCCAATTAAGCGATTTCTATACCAAGACAAATTTCCCTAGCCAATTCCAATCTGGGTTTCGTCCCAAACACTCCACCGTAACTACCCTGCTAAAAGTTTGCAATGAAATCCAGTGTGGAATGGAACGGGGACAACTCACTGGTGCAGTATTCCTAGATTTTGCAAAGGCTTTTGACACAGTTGATCATGCTATCCTGCTTAACAAACTCCAGAGCTCTGGAATAGGGAAGCATGCTTTAAACTGGTTTCAGTCCTACCTATCAGGAAGATCCCAACATGTGTCCATCTCAGGCTCTAACTCCACCCCCCTGGATATCACCTGTGGTGTCCCGCAAGGCTCTGTTCTGGGGCCCCTACTCTTCTCAGTGTTCATTAATGATCTTCCCACAGCTTGTAAGGAAGCCTCAATACACATGTATGCAGATGACACAATCCTATATGCACACAGCCATAGCCTCTCTGACCTTCAACACATACTTCAGTCTGACTTTTTAAGACTCGAAAACTGGATTTCCCAAAACAAACTGTTTTTAAACACTGACAAGACTGTAACAATGGTATTTGGGACCAAGACTACATTTTTAAAGCTTCCAGTGACTGAGCTCCTGATTAGAACCAACGCTAACACCACCCTAACCCCTGTCACTAGTTTTAAATACCTGGGCTTATGGTTTGACTCCCACTTAACATTCGGGATGCACATTGATACCCTGACAACCAAGACCTATGCCAAACTAGGTGTACTTTACAGGAACAAATCCTCCCTAAGTCTCCTGGTCAGAAAGCGTATCGCACAGCAGATGCTAATGCCAATTATTGACTATGGAGACATAGTATACGGCTCGGCACCTCAAACCCACCTTAGCAAACTTGACACCCTCTACAATTCAATTTGTCGTTTTGTTCTTCCATGCAACTACAACACACATCACTGCGATATGCTCAAAGAACTATATTGGTCATCACTAGAGTCTAGGCGCAAAGTTCACCTTTCCTGTCTTGCCTTTAAATTCTTCATGAGCAAGCTACCCAGCTATCTGAACAAGCTCCTCACCCCTACCACATGCAGCACTTATCACCTGAGATCAGACTCCAAAAGACTGTTCATGGTCCCAAGGCTCAACAAAGTATCCGGACGTTCCTCCTTCTCCTACCGTGCACCCCAAAACTGGAACAACCTACCAGAGACTCTCACATCCAGCACCAGTTTAAGTTCTTTCAAAACTAAGGCTGTCTCACATTTTAACCGTCGAAACCCTGATGAAGAGACCGTTAAGGTTTCGAAACGCGTTGGAAGAAATAACTGATTGTTTTATGAACTCTGGACTCTGCAATACCCCTGTGCGGGCTCACACAGTGCCTGGAAAGACTGCGACGCGCTGTCGCTCCTGAGTGACGTCACGAACCCGGAAGCGCCGGACCGGAGAGCTGAACAGCGTGTGTTGTGCTGTTGTGGAGTTTGCCTGACTGGAGGACACTGTCTGTATCACGAGTCTTGCTGGACTGCATAGGATCGTGCTGGAGAATATCCAGGACATAGCCCGAGATCGAGTGACCGTGACAGGAGGAGCTGTGTGTTTACACTGAAGACATCCTCACTGCCGTCCCGATTGGTGCATGGGTAACACTAACCCCTGACATGCTTGTTTACATTTGTTTTATGTACGCATAATACTTACCTTATTTATGGGTCTCTAATATAATTTTTAATGCACTATGAGCGTTGTGCGCTGTGTTTTTTGTGTATTCTGTTCATATTAGGGGGTGTTTGAGCCATCCCTGGTGTCACAGCTGCAGACGCTTCATTTCGAGTTTACCAGGTCACGTTATATATATATATATATATATATATATATATATATATATCACTATTCACTACTTCACGTTTATATTGTTTGTAGTTGCGCACCTATTCCTCACTCTTGTTCACAGTCTCTCAGGCCTCCTGCTTAATTAGGCTGCAGGTGTATGCTGATCTCCAACTGTAGGTTAACTGGTTTAGTGCTGGAAAGTACACACATCCTCCATTCCAGCTTACTGAGTCAGTGACTCTGTCACTATATATATATATATATATATATATATATATATATATATATTGTGTTCGACAAACCTATACATTTGCTCGCCCCGGGCGAGTAAATATTGGCCCAAGCAGCACACGTTTGGTACTAGGTGGCGAGTAGAGTTTTTTGTGTGGCGAGTAGATTTTTTGGTGATTTGTCAACCACTGTATATATATATATATATATATATATATATATATATATATATATATATATATATATATATATATATATATATATATATATATATATATATATATATATATATATATATATATATATATATATATATATGTATATATATATATATATATATATATATGTATATGTATGTCAAAAGGAGTGCTACTGAGCGTGGCAAATGTATACAACAGAAGATAGGGGAGCCCAGTGCTACATCCAATTGACAAAATCTATACGTTAATACGTATAAAGTTAAATACTTCAATAATAATATTTTCTTGGTTATTACCAAGAAAATATTATTATTGAAGTATTTAACGTTATACTTATTACCATATAGGTTTTGTCAATTGGATGTAGCACTGGGCTCCCCTGTCTTTGTTTTATAGCTTTCTTACGTTCCCTCTAAGAAAAACAATATTTAGATAATGGAAGTGTATAGAAAAAAACACCCAGTCATCATTTCTTATACTGTATATCAAACAATTCAGCATATTAGTTTCTGGTGACATAAGAAATATTCCCCTAAACGACTTTAAAGATTTCTGCATAGTCATAAAGGGAAGTTCCTCAAGGATTCTCACACATATACTGTAATGACAATGTCCCCTGAAATGCACTTGCGTTTCAATGGCCAAACCCTTCAAGCATTCTCACTTTATTTTCCCTTTCAGACTATTAACACACACGCAACCTCAAGTACTTTACTGTAGAAGCTAATTTGCCTAAATGTGAAATTATTTGTTATCAATTATGATTTGATCACTGAAAGGGAGAACCAGTGGATTTGTCTAAATCAAGTAGACTGATTCATCAACTAGGATTTTAAGTGGGCAACTTCCTTTCAATGATGGTTGTGTTTTTGTTTATTTACTATAGGCAAATTGTCAAGCAAAAATGAAGATGCTGGCTCATGGTACATCCAGACTCTCTGCCGTATGCTGCTGGAATCTGGGGACAAACTAAACCTATTGACACTTCTAACACGTGTGAATCACCTAACTGCACAAGAGTTTAAGTCACAAGGAATGAAAGAACGCCCATGTATTGTCTCTATGCTCACTAAAGAAGTGGTGTTCCCTGGAAAAATATAGGTACTGTACATTGATAGTGTACAGTATATGAAGATTATATTGACATGGTTTTATGAAATGGGCTGTTTTGTGCATACAGGAAGGGCTGTAAATGCCAATTCCCCCCAAAATGTTTAAAGTTTCCCATTTAATCATTTTTGATTAAAATAAAGATGTCGTCAATTGATTCCTAATGTCTACTTTTATGTTGAAGCGCTTATTCCTATTATGTCACAAGGATTACTGCTGTAAAGCACGATGTACATGGATGGTGCTATATAATTAAATATATAGATCCATACATCTTCATCAGCATAGACAACACTCTTCACTCCCTCTCAGATCATTTGTATATAATTAATAAATCCCAATCTCTCTGCAGAAACATACAAGGACTGGACCACTAGCAGTAACACATATTTGACAAACAAAAAAAAAGTTGTGTGCTGAGCATGCGCATTGTAAGTGAAACTCCTTTGTGTTTTGTCACTGTTTTTTCACAGAAATTGTATTTGTGATTTGTGGATGTTTTTAATTCAATGAAAGAGTTTTGAGAGTATAATTTATTTTTGTGTTGAAATTTCAAAACTATCACTTTGAATACATGATATAATTGACACTTGTACCTTACTTTAGTTATAATACATTTTGGATTGTAAATAGGGTGACCAGATTTTGAAAATGAAAAACCGGGACATTTTTTTTTTTTATTGTAGTACACTTATACTTTACTACCATTAGTCCTTGTTACGCGTGTGTGTGTGTGTGTGTGTGTGTGTGTGTGTGTGTACCTCACTAATCGAACAAACAAAAACCCAGAAGTGAATGATTCTGAACCCATTAACCAGTGTCAGGACGCCCACTCTTCACAATTTCTAAAGCCGCAATCCCGCCTGGGATCTTACCTGATCCGCAGTCCCTCAATGTACTATACTGGAGGGGAGGTGTTCCCTACCTGTCTTCCGTTGTCTCCCGGGTGAAACTTGAGTCAGATCTGGAAGAAAGCAGGGTAGGTTACTTCGGTGTAGGTATACGGCAGTTAAGATGAGAGAGAGAGACGGGGAGGGAGGGAGGGAGACGGGGAGGGAGGGAGAGAGACGGGGAGGGAGAGACGGGGAGGGAGGGAGAGAGACGGGGAGGGAGGGAGAGAGACGGGGAGGGAGAGATGGGGAGGGAGGGGGAGAGAAGGGGAGACACACTGGTACACACACACTGGTACACACACACACACACACATACTGGTACACACACACACACACACACTGGTACACACACACACATACTGGTACACACACACACACACACACACACACACACACACACACTGGTACACAGACACACACACACACACACACTGGTACACACACACACACACTGGTACACACACACTGGTACACACACTGCTACACACAAACACACACTGGTACACACACACACACTGGTACACACACACACACACACTGGTACACACACACATGCCCGCGCTCATCTCCCGCACCAAGGGGGGGGGGTAGATGGGAGCGCCGGGCTCGGGACGCAAAGGTACAAACTGCCGCCCACCCCCCCTCCCCCGGCGGGCAGCCACGGGATCCCTGGGCAGAATGGGTGGACACCGCGCAGCCACCACTGCCTGCCCCCACGCCCATCTCCCGCACCAAGGGGACTGGAGGGGAAGGGAGCGCCAGGACAGGAGGCAAAGGAAGAAATACCCACCTCCTATCACCCCGGGCGGGCAGGAGACACCGCGCAAAGGAGCCAGGAGCGGGCAGAGACACACACCACGTGTGCTCTGCCGCAGGAAGCAGAAGTCCCACCCCCAGGCACCCTGGCCCTGCCCCCAGGCACCTTGGCCCTGCAACAAGGCACTTGCCACGTGCGCATGCGCAAAAGTATCCGGCGCCGCTCACGTATGTGGAGAAATGCCCAGCGGATAATATCAGTCACCGTCATAGGCCGCACATGCGCAGAAGAAGCCATCTACCATGCACACACACACCCCACCGCGTTGTAAGTCAAACTTCTTTTTTTTTTTGTGTTTTGATTTTTATGATTCACATTGAATTAAAGACTTTTGAGAGTAACGGCATTTAGATACTTTACAATTAGGGTGACCACCCGTCCCCCTTATGGCGGGACAGTCCCGGTTTTTCGGTTGCTGTCCCGGTTTCCTGTGTGTCCCGGTTTTTCCCTGTGTTTTCCCGGTTTTTTTTTAATGTCCGCGGCGGTGCGCGAGTAATTAGCTGCAGTGCGCGAGTGAGCGGCGGCGCGGAGGAGGAGATTGCAGCAGCCCGGCGGTGAGTATTTTTTTTCATGCCAGGGGTTGGGCTTCTCCTGTAGAAACATGCTGGGCCTTGCTGATTGGAGGATGCGGCCCGGCATTGAACAAAGTCCCGCCCCCCGGCATTTGCTACCTTGGCCAATCCCCTGCGTCCCGGCATTAAGCCCGCCCACGGCATCATCGTTCTCCAAGTCCCGGCATGTGGGAATGGAAAGGAAGGGTGCCTTGGGGCAGGGGGCAGGGCCGGTGTGCCTGGGGGCGGGGGGCAGGGCCGATACGGCGGCTCCGAGAAGGGGGCCGCCATGCCTGCGCATGCGCTGAACGGGCCAGGCAGATGTCACGCATGCGCAGAACGGGCCGGTCCGAGGTCACGCATGCGCAGAATGGGGGGGTTCGCAGAGGTTGCAAATGCGTAAAACGGTGCATTGCTGGTCTGCACATGCGCACATACCGAAAATCGCCGGTTCTGCTGTCCGGCGATTTTCGCTTTGCAGCGGGCCCTTAGAACGGATCCCGCTGCATGCCCGGGGACCTCCTGTATTGTATGACTTTATTTATATAGCGGCAAAAGTGTCCTCAGCACTTCACAAAGAATACAGTACAGAGAATTATAATAATACAATAAGTGCAGCAAAATTAGACAATAGGAAAGGAAATCCCGGCCCCGAAGAGCTTACAATCTAAGAGGTTTGATGGGTACTTACAGAGACAGCAGGTGAGGGAATAAGTGCTGTAGATGGCAGTGCTTGGTTACAATGGGTGGTAGGAGTGACTGAGTGTGGGACAGTAACCATGAGTGCTGGCTACTGGGATGCTTTATTTGTGGGGCGAGTTTTAAGGTTAGCAAGTATTAAAATGTGAGAGTTAACACAATTTACAGGGGAAGAGATAACAGGAAGGTATGGGTGAAATCAGGTGTATATGTCTGGGTTTTGGCTTAGGGGAGATCCCCAGCAGCAGTACACATAGTTCAGCCAGCACTACTCTATGATGTCACTTCCGTTACACATTTTTGTTCCCAATGAAGGAGATTTTGTCCTATGAAATTTTACTAGGTGCCAGCAAAGAAGTTTCACTTCAAAAAAAGTAATGTGAATGTAACAGGGTATGTCTATTTCTACCTGTCTTTCCCCCTGTTATCCCTGATATGCAAGTCCTGTTAGCTGCAGGCAGTAGCAGGTTAAATCACTGGGCTCTTGACCCCCTTGTGCTCGTCTTTCATGGACAGGAGTGCGGTGATGACTCATGGCCTGTGTGCAGCCTATCAGGGATAGGTACAGATCATGAGCCCGCCCCTGCTTCCTGAGGAAGAGCCAAAGGTTAGGAGTTAGTCTGTGTTCACCCTTAGTAGGGAGTGGATGTGAGTTCCCGCACCTCCCCTCCTGGGAGTGTGAGAGGCCAGTCAGGCCATAAGGCTTACTGGTCTGCAAGATCTAAGGCTTCAGACTCAAAGAGAGCATGCATCATCCAGAAGCCTGGAATCTTCTTCTGAGCAGTCCCTGTTCTATCATATACCTGCCTGAACTGAGTCAGTGAGGTGTATGGGCGAGTGCTTCAGGAGGAGACTGTCTCCGGTATTCCCAGAACCCTGAACACTGAAGCTGGAGGCGCTGACACCCAAACCTGATCTCCACTACATCGCAGATCCACTCAGCTCTCCTGAACCAACAGGTATGCCGCAGCACCACACAGAGACAGTAACTAGCTGTGTATCTACCAGAGGTGGGGGGGAGGGGGAGGGTTTTTGGGTTATACATGTGTTACATGAAGTAAGTTGGGAACATTACACCTCCCTCAAGTGTTTATAGTAGGAAACTGCAGTATAGATAGTCCATCTTTACATCTACGTTAGGAATAGCAACACTGCCATCATCAGGACAAACAGCACATTTCACGTGTCAACTCATTAGTGTTCAAGGAACTGAAGGATGGGACTTTCTTGCTCTGAAACATTGTGTGCTGTGCTTGTTATAAAAAATGCACATTAAATGGTCTTAGACCTTTTTTGCAATATGCCAGAATGTCTTCCCTACTTCCTGATTTGACAGTTAAGGGGGATCCTGTGAATAAAAAGTTCTGCACCATTTAGTCCATTACTTTTCTTATTCTGTGAAGTGCAGTGCAAATGCTATTTTGGAAACCTATTATTCATACACCATAAAGGAGCGGTTCTCCACTGTGGACCCGTTATAATGTATTATTACTCTGTTGAACCCCAGCCTACATAACATACAGTTGTGTGAAAAAGAAAGTACACCCTCTTTGAATTCTATGGTTTTACATATCAGGACATAATAACAATCATCTGTTCCTTAGCAGGTCTTAAAATTAGGTAAATACAACCTCAGATGAACAACAACACATGACATATTACACCGTGTCATGATTTATTTAACAAAAATAAAGCCAAAAAGTGAAAAGCTATGTGTGAAAAACTAGGTACATCCTTACTGCTTCCATATTAATTCAGATGCTATATAGCAGACATGTGCTGCTAATCAAATGCCCTTGATTAACTGATCATCAGCAAGTGTGACCACCTCTATAAAAGCCAAAGTTTTAGCAGTTTGCTGGTCTGGAACATTCCGGTGTGTGTTAACACAATGCCAAGGAGGAAAGACATCAGCAATGATCTTAGAGAAGCAATTGTTGCTGCCCATCAATCTTGGAAGGGTTATAAGGCCATTTCCAAACAATTTAAAGTCCATCATTCTACAGTGAGAAAGATTATTCAAAAGTGGAAAACATTCAAGACAGTTGCCAATCTTCCCAGGAGTGGACGCCCCAGCAAATTCACCCCAAGGTCAGACCGTGCAATGCTCAGAGAAATTGCAAAAACCCAAGAGTTACATCTCAGACTCTACAAGCCTCAGTTAGCATGTTAAATGTTACAGTTCATGACGGTACAATTAGAAAAAGACTGAACAAGTATGGTTTGTTTGAAAGGGTTGCCAGGAAAAAGCCTCTTCTCTCTAAAAAGAACATGGCAGCATGGCTTAGATTTGCAGAGTTGCATCTGAACAAATCACAGGACTTCTGGAACAATGTCCATTGGACAGACGAGACCAAAGTGGAGATGTTTGGCCATAATGCACAGCGCCACATTTGGCAAAAACCAAACACAGCATATCAGCACAAACACCTCATACCAACTGTCAAGCACGGTGGTGGAGGGGTGATGATTTGGGCTTCTTTTGCAGCCACAGGACCTGGGAACCTTGCAGTCATTGAGTCGACCATGAACTCCTCTGTATACCAAAGTATTCTAGAGTCAAATGTGAGGCCATTTGTCCGACAGCTAAAGCTTGGCCGAAATTGGGTCATGCAACAGGACAATGATCCCAAGCGCACCAGCAAATCTACAACAGAATGGCTGAAAAAGAAAAGAATCAAGGTGTTGCAATGGCCCAGTCAAAGTCCAGACCTAAACCAGAATGAAATGCTGTGGCAGGACCTTAAGAGAGCTGTGCATAAACAACTGCCTGCAAACCTCAATGAACTGAAGCAACGTTGTAAAGAAGAGTGGGCCAAAATACCTCCACAACGATGTGAGAGACTGATAAAGTCATACAGAAAACCTTTACTTCAAGTTATTGCTGCTAAAGGTGGTTCTACAAGCTATTGAATCATAAGGTATACTTCGTTTTTCACACATGACTTCTCTATTTTGGCTTTATTTTTGTTAAATAAATCATGACACGGTGTAATATGTCATGTGTTGTTCACCTGAGGTTGTATTTACCTAATTTTAAGACCTGCTAAGGAACAATGATTATTATGTTTTGATATGTAAAACCATAGGCCGCGCATATAGTGCCGTCGATGGCAACAGCGACACGACGGGTGACGTCACACGTCACTGTCGCCACCGGCGAAAGTTATATTACGCCGAGTGTCGTCGTCGCGGGTTTCCGGGCATTTGATTTGTTCAAGGGCCGTCACATGAGGCGACAGCCCTTGAAAAATCTAATTTTGACGGCTACCAGTTTTCGCACTGCGGCGTCGCTCCGTCGCATTGTCGCGCTTACTACAAGCGCATGCGGCGACAGTGGCAATGCATCTGTTTTCGAGCGACGTCGCGTCGCCCTCGCTATAAGCGCGGCCATAGAATTCAAAGAGGGTGTACTTTCTTTTTCACACCACGGTATGTATCTAAAAGGGCTCTCAGTGTGACAGGGCACATTTATTTATTTATACAATGTTTTACCAGGAAGTAATACATTGAGAGTTACCTCTCGTTTTCATGTATGTCCTGGACATAGTTAATATGATAAATAATACATGGTTACAAATACAGTTACATAAATGAACAGGGTATACATTATATACAATACATTGCGTGCACAGTTAGAGAAGATGTATATTATAGGCGTATGTAACAGTTACAGACCAGATTAAAATGTGAGACAGCTTTAGTTTTAAAAGAACTTAAACTGGTGGTGGATGTGAGAGCCTCTGGTAGATGTTCCAGTTTTGGGGTGCACGGTAAGAGAAGGAGTGTCCGGCTTCTTTGTTGAGCCTTGGGACCATGAACAGTCTTTTGGTGTCAGATCTCAGATGATAAGTGCTGCATGTGGTAGGGGTGAGGAGCTTGTTCAGATAGATGGTAGCTTGCCCAGAAAGTATTTGAAGGCAAGACAGGAAATATGAACTTTGCGCCTAGACTTGAGTGATGACCAATCTAGTTTTTTGAGCATTTCGCAGTGATGTGTGTTGTAGTTGCATTGGAGAACGAAACGACAAATTGAATTGTAGAGGGTGTCAAGTTTGCCAAGGTGGGTTTGGGGTGCCGAGCCATATACTATGTCTCTATAGTCGATAATTGGCATTAGCATCTGCTGTGTAATACGTTTTCTGACCAGCAGGTTTAGGGAGGATTTGTTCCTGTAAAGTACCCCTAGTTTGGCATAGGTTTTGGATGTCAGGGCATCAATGTGCATTCCGAATGTTAAGTGGGAGTCAAACCATAAGCCCAGGTATTTAAAACTAGTGACAGGTGTTAGGGTGGTGTTAGCGTTGGTTCTAATATGGAGCTCAGTCACTGGAAGCTTTAAAAATGTAGTCTTGGTCCCAAATACCATTGTTACATAAAAGGGATCGGGGGGGAAGAAGGTAGTGGGACGGTCACTCAACGCTGGGGTCTCGATTGTTGCGCCCCACAATGCTTTGCACTTAAAGCTGCAGACCAAGCAATATCATAAGTGTTTTTTTTTTTCTAAATAAATCAGTTCTCTAGTACGAGAAAATACTTGTAGCATTTAAAAAGAAAAAATTAAAGACATTTTTAATGTATTCTAATGTAACGAGCATTTTTGTTTCTATAGCAACCATCAGTATCAGCAGTGCACCAATCGTATCTAGTGAACTGCCTGGTCACATGATCTTCCCCACAGAACTTTGCATCTTGGGTAATCTTCTGCAGCAGTTAGTGATTTAATGAACCCCCGAGACGAATCTTCAGTGACCGATCACAGGAGATTGATCAGCAACTTAGCTAATTACTTGTCTGTGTGCAGATTGAATTGATCCACATATTGAATTAAAACTTTTATTTTTTTAAACAGCAGCTTGAACTGCAGATTTAAAGGAGACAGTTGCAGTCTGCAGTTTCGCACGGCTTAAGGCCCCAGTGCGCGCGACGGGGTGCCTGCCGGCGCTTGTTACCTGAATCAGCGCGACCTGGTGGACACCAGGCAACTCGCGATGGGGGAGGCATGGCGTCCATGACGTCACGCAGCTGGTTCACCATTAGCTGAACCGTCGCCGTGATGTGGCCAATGCTCGGCCGCCACACCAAAAATCTTGTCTTTGGCAAAGGCGGTTGCGCATCGTGCCTTGTGCGCACCCGCCGACTTGGGCCTGCGCCATAGAGGGCAGTAACTTGTGCGCATCCGCTGCCACTGGGGATGAAGTCTAAGGCCTCGGTCCCGCTGCGCTCGCTGGCGCGGGCGGCCATGTCGCGAGTTCGCCCACCAGCAGGGTGGCGAAAATCCTGCTGAGTCGGTCCGGTCCTCCCTGGCGGCACAGAGCACTACACGCTGTGGGGCGTCAGCCGCTAGGGGACACAAGAAAATGGTGATGTCTAGCGTTGACGCGTCACGTGGTGTGGCTGTGAGCCAATGGGGAGGGGAGGCTTCGGGGGGAGGGGAGGCTTCGGGAGGAGGGAAAGGCTTCGGGGGAGCGGGGAGGAGTGTGGAGTGAAAGCGTGAGTGCCTGTATGTGTGTGCCTGAGTGCGTGAGTGCCTGCCTCTGTCTGTGTGTGTGTGTATGAGTGCGTGAGTGCCTGCCTGTGTGTGTGTATGAGTGCCTGCCTGTGTGTGTGTGTGTTTAATACTTACCATCAGCAGCTCCAGCCCGAGTCCGTGGAGGGAGGGAGGGGGGGGGGTGGAGAGTAGCGGGTCCCTCCACTCAAGCCACGCCACCCTCCCTGTCAATCCTCCCACTCCCGCCCACCTCCCGCTCCCTACAGACCGCATATCGTGGTCTGTGTATGTCAGCGCACCGCCTGTCTGCAGTGCGGGCGCGCTGACTCTGGGAGCGAGGCCTTAGCCTAAGCCGCAGGGAAGAAAGGAAAAGGAGACTGCTTCTTTCCCTATAGGAAATGTTGACCCTTGCTGCCTCATTGGCAGAGATACGGTCAAGGGTCTTCATTATTTTGGGGTGCGGGAGTCTGTGTGAGTATGGAAGGAGGGTCTGTGTGAGTATGAGTGGGGTCTGTGTGTGGAGATTTGTTATGGAATTTTTGAAATCCAAAAAACGATATATATCTCTATCTCAGCCCTTTTAGATGGCATTTGATGCTGGGCCTAAACATAAAATACTTTTAAACATTTCCTGAATTATGAAACAAACAATACAGTTTCTACATTACTTAGATTCCTCTTTATTACATCAAATATCATGTGTAACGTATTCATTTCGCAAATTATACTGGTGTTGCAATAAAGTCAAACAAATCCACGTAACACTTGTTTTACATTTTTTAAATGTTTGTTTATACAGTATGTAGGATTTTTGTTAATTGGAAGGATATCTTGTTGGATGAAGTTGTTGTTAAGATGTCTGACTAGTACACTTATTCAATATACTTTACCTGTAGTTGCAATAAATAATTTAGCTCAGTTGGCATCTGTGACACACACACACACACACACACACACACACACACACACACACACACACACACACACACACACACAGTGAAAAAGGAAACAAAACAACATATTTTAGATATGATCTAATAAGTAAATAAATGATATGTCTGGCTAAAATTAATACAGTTTAGCACTTTATTAGGAAGAATCCATTTCTAGATCAACATTTCATGTTACCTTTTCAAATCCTCTGCAATGACCAACATTTCTTTTAAAACATACTGTACATTTGTGCTAATGCTATTTCAAGAATAGGGTGACTCCTCTTTCCTTTGGTGTTTGGGTTCAATTTTGATGAGTCAGTAAGTATATCAGGATTGTGTGGATCCTTCCATTCTTATATTGGACCTAAACATCTTAATCATAAACATTCTTGTAAAGTATGCGGGCGAAACACATGCTTTTATCCTGTTCCTTATACTGCACTGCTTCCCATGAAATAGGTTCTTGATGGAAAAAGGAACTAAACTGTAAGAACAGCTGACGTCAGCATCTTTTTTATACAATTAAAATATAAACAATGAAAAATGTAGCCTGCAATGAACCAGGTTCAAAGAATATGTAATTTAAAATACACTTTTCTCTCTTTGCTTATATTACCCAATATATTAATAAATATATATATTACATAAACAACTCACATTTAGTATAACATTGTTTAAAAATAAACAAAAAACACACATCAAATATTGAGTCCATGAAGATTAAGACTTTATGCAGATTCTAGAACTTTTCTGGAGAGGATATCACACACAGCACTGTGTGTGTATATGACACACACACAGCACTGTGTGTATATGACACACACACACACACACACACACACACACACACACACACACACACCTGTAGTAGTGAATAAAACACAAACTAAGTGTAGTTTCCTGTATCAGCGGCCTTGCGAGCACACCCCTCTATTTATCTCCCCCACCCCTTTCTTAGGCCTCGGACATGGTGCCGCAGACCCGATGCGTCCGCACGCTCAGCGACCAGACTGCCCTTAAGGCAGTGTTCGCATCCATGCGGCATGCGGAAGCGCGTTGCGCAAGAAATCAATCCAAACTAAGGGCGAACCAGCTCCGTAACGCCCCAGGCACACCCCCGTTTAGTATGGTCAGGAAAGCACCCGCTTTCCCTCAGCCTCTGCGCGGGAGAAGTCACTATGTCCGAGGCCTAACTCATAGGCTGCAGCCCCGCTGCCGCTGAGCTCGCTCATGCTTGAGAGCGGTCACCAGCTCTCCAAGCATGAGCGATCGCTGTCCTGCAACATTTTTAGAGTAGGAGGGGGATAATCACTATTAAAGGGAGGGACGTATCACTGGCTGGATCGAGGTTGTGTGTCCCCGTCTGTTTCTCCATTTTCTCTCTACCCCCTCCCCTCCCCCCTTCCCTCCCTCTCTCTCCCCCCCCCCTTCTCCTGGCCACCCCTCTCTCCCCCCTCCTTTTTCGCCCCCCCCCCTCTGCTCTCACGTCCCCCCCGTGCTCTCTCTCCCCCCTTCCCTCCTCTCTCTCTCTCTCCCCCCCTTCCCCCTCTCTCTCCCCATCCCTCCTCTCTCTCTCCCCCTTTATTAGGATTCACATGCAGAGAGGTAACTGCGCCAAGTGGTCAGCGCCAGCGGGGGACAAAGCCTTAGGCTTATTATATAGTTGGCGTGTGTGCGAACGCTCATGCACGTGACACACTGAGTGTACGATTTCGTGCTGTGAGCGACGCGCACAGGTGTGTGTATATATATATATATATATATACACACACACACACACACACATATATATATATATATACAGTGTTCGACAAACCTATACATTTGCTCGCCCCGGGCGAGTGGATTTAATATCGTGGCGAGCTCCTATTGGCCCAAGCAGCACACGTGTGGTACTAGGTGGCGAGTAGATTTTTTTGTTTGGCGAGTAGATTTTTTGGTGATTTGTCGACCACTGTTAAT
The DNA here is from genome assembly GCF_040206685.1 of Ascaphus truei. NCBI lineage: Eukaryota > Metazoa > Chordata > Amphibia > Anura > Ascaphidae > Ascaphus > Ascaphus truei. The sequence continues at coordinate 372,197,970 of NC_134483.1, forward strand.
ATAAACATATACACATAGATACATATATATACACATACAGTGTTCGACAAACCTATACATTTGCACGCCCCCGGGCGAAGTGAATTTAACATTGTGGTGAGCTCCAATTGGCCCAAGCAGCACACGTGTTGGTACTAGGTGGCGAGTAGATGTTTTGGTGATTTGTCGACCACTATATATATATATATATATATATATATAGAAAAATATAAGAAAAAAAGCGCCAAATCCTAGTGCATTACTGTGCAAAAATCGATATATTTAATTCCCAAAAATCTCAATAAAAATGAACTCACAAACATAAAACAATTAAAAGCATTGTATGAGTAATACTCATGCTCCTAGGACCAGGAAACGCTGCTTTGCTGTTGAAGTCCCTCCGTGGCTCCACTGGAACAGATAGCTGCCTCCGTTGTTCACTGCCTGCAGGAACTGACGAATCAGGCACTCCACGATGGTCTCTCCCCCGGTGCACACCAACCAGTTGCTTTTTAGTTCCCACCGGGGACGGTTGAAGTCGCGGACCAGCGGATGACGTCACGGGAACCGTTCTTAATACCGGGACCGGTATAGATATTCAGCAGTTCAATTGCAAGCGTTTGAAAAAGTCCACTGCACACCTTCCCTACGCGTTTCATCTGATTAACAGACTTCTTCAGGGGATGGACTTTGGGTGTGTGGTGTCTCATATTATATACCCCCCAAAGTCCAATTAGCTTAATTAGTTGAAAGGCAAAAAAACACTGTGTTGGCAATCTAAGTTTTAAGTGGAACAGATTAAGTACACATGTGAACACCTAATTTTGCATCCACATCACTGAATACTTGCCAGCACATAGAAATGTATATAAAATACTGATGAATACCAGTTGTACTGAAAAATGAATAAAAATAATTAAAATTAAAACAAACATGTAGTTGATGTCCTTGTCTATATTTTTAGTATTAATACGGACTATAAGGGTATACCTTAGGATATCGAGAGAGTATACTATAGTTGCCACCACCTCAATATAAATGATATTTAGCAACAGTTGGGCATTTCATATGTTAAACGCAAAATTATTGTTCTTATACAACAAAAATTATTCTGTAATCAGTGTCCTTATTTGTTTTGATTAAACATACTATAAGGGTATATCTCAAGACATCCTAAATACCCCAATATATCTATTAGTAAACAGAAGAGTTAGATATTTAGTTAGTACAATATAAATGTGGCTTACGGAGGGTGGATCAATTAATGAACAAGAAAGAGCACAATACTCTATTAGATATTAATTGACTTTTATCTTAATACATTGTATTTTTCTTAGTGTCATCATGGATAAAGATTAGAGGTTGAAACCATAATCCCTTATGGATGGTTCTACTCTTGATATTGTAGAATCATTTAATTAATTTATAAATATGAGTATTAGTCAATGTCCCATAAAATAGAGGTTAAGGTATCTTTAAGTTTATATGTATGCAACCAATTTGGATTATGAAATAGAACCAGCGTGGAAAAGAGCAGTATTTAACTCCATAGAAAATATAATATGGAGTTAAAAAGAATATTGGGAAGTTTAGACCGGGCATGTATCCTAGGTCACTTGAATCGTCAGCCCAGCAAGATTGCATGGTTCAGCTTACTCCCAACACTCCTCAGTAAGGGAGAGGGGGGGGGGGGGGGGGGGGGGGGAGGGGGGGGGGGGGGGGGGGGGGGGGAGGGGGGGGGAGGGGGGGGGGGGGGGGGGGGGGGGGGGGGGGAAGGGGGGAGGGAAAGGGGGAAATGTATAAGTGAAAAAAGGGCAATCTATATGTATGTGATAAGTGAGTGAATTTTGATGTGGATGTGAATAAAATTCCAAAATCTACTGTAAATAACAAATATTTAATAATTATTAATAAGTGTGTCCTAGTGTGGCACTATGCTATATATATATGTGTGTGCTACCAATAATATGAACCTTTAACTACATGGTTACGTGCCAACATAAATTGTTGACACCATGTTGCGTGAATTAATATTAATAATCACTTATGTCTGGCGATCACGAAGGGAACATGTGACCATGTTCAACCCAGACCTCCGTGGTCACCAGACATGTATGGTACCTGTCCTATAGTGACGAGGAGCAAAAAGGAAAAAAGAAAAACAGGAGAAAATCACGTCCCAAGACATAGACAGAGGTCAAATTAGATGACTGTGCTGACATCAATACAATCATTCAGGCCTTCTGGACTCAGTGTATTCAATTCATAGATCCAGTATGTTTCTCTAAGATTGAGCAATTTGTGCCTGTCTCCACTTAAAAGTGTAGAATTTATAGCCTCTACCCCCATGATTACTAGTGAGGACGGATCTTTATTGTGCTTCAATTCGTAATGTCTGGATAGGCTATGTGTTTTTAACCCATGAATTATATTACGTCGATGTTCCAGGAATCGTATACATAAGGCCCTTTTGGGTTCTACCAATATACTGAAGCCCAACAGGGGCATGTAATGGCATATACAATGTGAGTGGACAGACAGTTGATATGGCCTTTTATTTGATGTACTGATCCATTTGAGTGGGATGTAACACTCTCAGTCTTTTTTAAGTGTTTGCATGTAAGGCATCTTGAGCGATTGCACAGGAAATTGCCATTTTTATCGTTCTTATTTGTTTGTACAGTATTACTGAATTTTTTTAGTCTACTGGGTGCCACGATTGATTTTATATTTCTGGCTTTCTGAAATATCACCGGTATTTTGGGGTGGTAAATTTTTGCCTATGATTGGGTCATTGAGCAAAATTCCCCAGTGTTTGTTTAGTATATTTTTAATTTTTTGTGAAGAACAATTGAATTGTGTTATAAATTGCGGGACAATGATCTCATTCTTGTCCCTTGTCTGCCTCTTTTTGTTTTTTCTTTTTTGAAATTATATTGCCTTTTGAACTGGTCTAAAAGTTCTTGTCTAATCCAGTTTGCCAACTTGTTTAAAAGTTTCTAGGACCTTATGATGATTGTAACCTTTATCCACAAACTTTTTTACAAGAGCGTCCCCCTGGGCCAAGTAGTCCGAATCAAGAGAACAATTCCTCCTGATTCTGAGAAATTGGCCCCTGGGGACGTTCTCCAGCCATTTATGGTAGTGGTTGCTATTAAAATGTAGGTATGCATTTGTGGATACTTTTTTGAAAAATGTTTTTGTTACAATTTCGTTCTTATTGTTCACCATTAGTTCCAAATCCAAAAAATTGATACTGTATTTGTTTATATCAAAAGTAAACCTCAAATCCATCTGGTTGTCATTAAATGCTGTTAGAATCTCACTCAGTGCTTCCTGTTCACCGTCCCAGATGAAAATCAGGTCGTCTATGAAACGACCATAGTACACCAAGCCTGCCCCCAGCCCAGCATTGCCCCACACATGAGTATCCTCCCATAGGCCCATGTATAGGTTTGCATAGCTGGGGGCAAAGGCGGGTGCCCATAGCCGTCCCACAGATCTGTAGATAGTAATCATCTCCAAATAAAAAATAATTATGTTCCAGAATGAACAGGATAGCATCTAAAATGAAATCTCTCTGTGCTTTGTTTATAAGATTGTCCTTATCCAAATAATGTGCTATTGCTGCCACTCCCTTTGTATGACCAATGCATGTATACAAAGAGGCCACATCACATGTGGCCCAAATGTAAGTGGATTTCCAAGGTATCCCTGAGATTGAGTCTATAACATGCAGCGTGTCCCTAATATGTGATCTTAACTTGACCACCATAGGTTGTAAAAAATGGTCAACATACTGGGACCCACGCTGGACGTCATAGACTCCACCCAGAGACAATGGGTCTCCCTGGTGGGTTAATGGTATCTTTGTGTATCTTGGGTATGTGGTAGAACACCGGTGTTCTAGGGTTTCGTTTGAATAAGAAATCAAACTCTGCCTGGGTGATGATTCCCTCATGTTTTGCCTCTAAGAGGAATATTTTGAGATCCTTTTGATAAATGTCCATTGGGTCTCTTTGTAGAGGTATATATGACTTCATATCACCTAACAGCCGATTTGCTTCTGCTATGTATACACTCTTATCTTGAAGCACTATTCCGCCCCCTTTATCTGCCTGTCTTATTACAATTTCACTCTCTTCACTCAACTCTTTAGAGCCTGTAGTTCGTTTTTGTGTAAATTCCTTTTATGTAATGAAGGTGTGTTTTGACAGAGGGATTCAAAGTCTTTCAGTACCAGTGTGTAAAAAGTATCAATGAATCCCCCCCTTAGCTTGATAGGGAAAGAAGGTAGATTTTGGGATAAAAGGTGAATGTTTGATAATTGACTATAGAAGATTCTAAGGAAATAGTATCTGCAACAGTGGAGGAAGACAATACTGGATCTTCCACATTTTCTACAATGTCCAATGCAACATCATTCAGATCTGTAGTATGTTGTGTAAAAATGTCCAAATTTGGGCCACAGTTTGTATCAATGTCCGCTATGTCAGAGCCATCTGCCAAGAGTGAAGTCATGGCTTTAATGCACTCCCTCTCTTGAGAACTGAACATCTCCTCCTTTTCCTTGCCCTTCATAGTGAAAAATCTCATAAGTGTGACCTTCCTAATATATTTATTTAAATCTACAAATAAATTGAATTTTTTAGGTGAACTACTAGGTGCAAAGGAAAGACCCTTAGAGAGGAGTGCGGTATGATGTGCTGATAGTACAAAACTTGATAGGTTGAAAATACCGTGACTCTCCGGCATCAATGTCCTTAGTCTGCCTTCCTTCTTTCTTTGTTCACGCTGCCCAGATCTTCTTCCTCGCTGTCTCTTTTTCTGCGTTGTGAGGAGTGTTCCCGCGCTGTGGGATGTCTGTCCCATAGTGGGTAGGGTTCTCCTTTTCTCTCTCTCTTCCTCCTTCTTCACCAACTCTAAAAAAGAAGCAGTATGTGAGGTTATTTTAGACCGAGGTGGTGTTGGATCCCTACTAGTATGTTTGGGAATGGTCCCCCTATTCTCTCCCCCTTCTTTAGTAGCCAGATCTAAATTCTTGGGGGAATCTGTCAAAACCTCAAATCTATTCTCTATAGAACACCCCGGTGTAGTGGGTTTGTTTTCCTTCTGTTTGTTCGTCCTAGGTGTATGTGTTCTAGATGTTCCTCCTGAGGTATGTTGGTAGTCCCTACTTCTTTCCCTATATTTATGTTGTTTCTTCCCTTTCTTAGGGGGATAGTGGTGTTTGGAATCATCTCGCTTAGCTCTTTTCCAATTGGTAACCTGATTAGTAGCATAATCATTGGTATCTCTCTGATATTTTGTATCCTTACGTTCCATACTATCTTTTTCATAGTTTAATACTCTCTTGTTCACCAATTGATCCAATTCCTGGAACTCTTCACTATCCACATGTGGCAATAAAATATGTTGTACATCCTCTATTTCCTTCTCAGTGAATTTCACTCTCTCCTCTCTGTATGAGATTAATAAGCGAATCAATGAGAAGGAACATTTCTCCAAAATGGAGTTCCATTTTGAGGAAAAATCCTCACTGGTTTCAAATGTTGGTTTCTTTGTTACTCTTAAACCTCTAAGGAATTATATTTTCATTCAGATATCTTTCCAATGAAAGTAGATCAAGCCAATGCTTCATCTCCTCCTTTGCCAATTTCTCAAGCCTAAAGAAATTGGTTTTTAAATCTATACCCTCCTCCATGGTCTCAACTATAATAGACTCAACTGGTTTGAGATAGTTTTGCCTTCTTGCTAATCTTTCCTTACTATTAGACATCATAATGAAAACTGTATTTCTGGCACCCAACCAACAGCTGCTGACCGTGGAGTTGAAAACTATTAACAATATATACAATGAGGGTCTGCGCTTGTGTGTGGAAAACCAGAAATATAGGATATATAAAATTGAATTAACTGATAAAAATCATAAATAGATAAACAAATTATTAATAAAATCAATATAATGAATGCTACTATAATAAATCCTGAATAGTGAAATCAATTCATATACCAAAAGTGCACTGTGAATGTCTGATATAAAAAAAGCTAAAACATACAATTATACAAAAAAAATGTGTGGTGCTGTGAACTTTGCCTTAATCTGCTAATTGCAGATAGTCCTCTAGAGTCCAACAAATAGGTCCAATAATTGGGGAGTGACAGAAGCACTTTTAGGATCAACCGGCAGCTTCTTAAAAGGGCACAACGACCTCCCTCTCCACCTGCATAGAAAAATATAAGAAAAAAAAGCGCCAAATCCTAGTGCATTACTGTGCAAAAATCGATATATTTAATTCCCAAAAATCTCAATAAAAATGAACTCACAAACATAAAACAATTAAAAGCATTGTATGAGTAATACTCATGCTCCTAGGACCAGGAAACGCTGCTTTGCTGTTGAAGTCCCTCCGTGGCTCCACTGGAACAGATAGCTGCCTCCGTTGTTCACTGCCTGCAGGAACTGACGAATCAGGCACTCCACGATGGTCTCTCCCCCGGTGCACACCAACCAGTTGCTTTTTAGTTCCTTTAGATCTGGCTACTAAAGAAGGGGAGAGAATAGGGGGACCATTCCCAAACATACTAGTAGGGATCCAACACCACCTCGGTCTAAAATAACCTCACATACTGCTTCTTTTTTTAGAGTTGGTGAAGAAGGAGGAAGAGAGAGAGAAAAGGAGAACCTACCCACTATGGGACAGACATCCCACAGCGCGGGAACACTCCTCACAACGCAGAAAAAGAGACAGCGAGGAAGAAGATCTGGGCAGCGTGAACAAAGAAAGAAGGAAGGCAGACTAAGGACATTGATGCCGGAGAGTCACGGTATTTTCAACCTATCAAGTTTTGTACTATCAGCACATCATACCGCACTCCTCTCTAAGGGTCTTTCCTTTGCACCTAGTAGTTCACCTAAAAAATTCAATTTATTTGTAGATTTAAATAAATATATTAGGAAGGTCACACTTATGAGATTTTTCACTATGAAGGGCAAGGAAAAGGAGGAGATGTTCAGTTCTCAAGAGAGGGAGTGCATTAAAGCCATGACTTCACTCTTGGCAGATGGCTCTGACATAGCGGACATTGATACAAACTGTGGCCCAAATTTGGACATTTTTACACAACATACTACAGATCTGAATGATGTTGCATTGGACATTGTAGAAAATGTGGAAGATCCAGTATTGTCTTCCTCCACTGTTGCAGATACTATTTCCTTAGAATCTTCTATAGTCAATATCAAACATTCACCTTTTATCCCCCAAAATCTACCTTCTTTCCCTATCAAGCTAAGGGGGGATTCATTGATACTTTTTACACACTGGTACTGAAAGACTTTGAATCCCTCTGTCAAAACACACCTTCATTACATAAAAGGAATTTACACAAAAACGAACTACAGGCTCTAAAAGAGTTGAGTGAAGAGAGTGAAATTGTAATAAGACAGGCAGATAAAGGGGGCGGAATAGTGCTTCAAGATAAGAGTGTATACATAGCAGAAGCAAATCGGCTGTTAGGTGATATGAAGTCATATATACCTCTACAAAAGAGACCCAATGGACATTTATCAAAAGGATCTCAAAATATTCCTCTTAGAGGCAAAACATGAGGGAATCATCACCCAGGGCAGAGTTTGATTTCTTATTCAAACGAAACCCTAGAACACACCGGTGTTCTACCACATACCCAAGATACACAAAGATACCATTAACCCACCAGGGAGACCCATTGTCTCTGGGGTGGAGTCAATGACGTCCAGCGTGTCCCAGTATGTTGACCATTTTTTACAACCTATGGTGGTCAAGTTAAGATCACATATTAGGGACACGCTGCATGGTTATAGACTCAATCTCAGGGATACCTTGGAAATCCACTTACATTTGGGCCACATGTGATGTGGCCTCTTTTGTATACATGCATTGGTCATACAAAGGGAGTGGCAGCAATAGCACATTATTTGGATAAGGACAATCTTATAAACAAAGCACAGAGAGATTTCATTTTAGATGCTATCCTGTTCATTCTGGAACATAATTATTTTTTATTTGGAGATGATTACTATCTACAGATCTGTGGGACGGCTATGGGCACCCCGCTTTGCCCCCAGCTATGCAAACCTATACATGGGCCTATGGGAGGATACTCATGTGTGGGGCAATGCTGGGCTGGGGGCAGGCTTGGTGTACTATGGTCGTTTCATAGACGACCTGATTTTCATCTGGGACGGTGAACAGGAAGCACTGAGTGAGATTCTAACAGCATTTAATGACAACCAGATGGATTTGAGGTTTACTTTTGATATAAACAAATACAGTATCAATTTTTTGGATTTGGAACTAATGGTGAACAATAAGAACGAAATTGTAACAAAAACATTTTTCAAAAAAGTATCCACAAATGCATA